>NC_081430.1:29642608-29935108 GCF_949786415.1 Peromyscus eremicus | reverse complement strand
AACAGATATAACAAAAGAAAAAATTATAGCAAACTAAAGTTGTTATTCAGAGTGTGGTCCCCAAACAACCTGCCAGTCCTCAAACTGCGCATTACCAGGTAGCAGAGATGAGCAGCAGGAGCCAAACACAGATCAACTTCTTGAATAAGCCAATTGTCCCACTGGTGTTCTTTTCATGTGGGATTTTTAAGGATGGAAGAAGTGCATTGATTTTTGTCTCCTGCTCGGGATCCTTTTTCTGTGGTAGACCAAGCAGTCTCAGTATCTTTACATCAATAAAGCTCTCTGGTCATGAATTTCAACAAAATTCATATCAAGCCTGTTCTGGAAATTGGTAGAAGTGAAAAAGCTGATACTGTATGAGCCCCCATATTTTTTTATTTATGTAACAGAAAATTAAAACAACAAAAATGCGTACTGAAAACATCAGAGTAGTGAAAGGATTAAATATATTTAAATCAAAATTTTAAATGCTAAAAGTACTAGCAATGTTTGCCTCTTTTTAGGGAATATGGGCATAGGGAAAGCTTAAGCAGGACAGACATTCACTATTTTTCATTAAAAACCATTCAACAGGAGAGACAGGGAGTGAAGGGGAGCGGAGGGAGATAGAGAGAGACAGAGACAGAGAAAAAAAGAGAGAAACAGAGAACAAGTAATCTGGGTGTGGCAGCAATGACTGTATTCTTAGTTCAGAACAGCTATAAGTCTGAGACAAGAGGATTACAACTTCAAGGCCATCATAGGCTATATAGGGAGGTACTATCACACACACACACACACACCCATACATATGAGCACACACATTCACACCTGCACATAGGCACACATAGGCACAGGTACACACATGCACACAAACACTCATACACACACACACAGGTAAGGGTACACATATGCACATACACACGTGTGCGCACACCCACATGCACACACATGCACGGGTGCACACGTGAGCATCCAGAGAAGAGATGGAGTTTGGATAATATAATTTCACATATACTGAAAAACATCTAAGACATAATTTATAGTAAAATAGATAAATCAGAAGCAATTAGAAGCATATAAATAATGAGGAAGGTAAATAATATTAGGGAGAGTCACAGTAAAATATAATACAGGAAATGTCATACAATTTTGAATATGACAGATATTAAATATCCAAGTTTGACACATATGGTATAAATATGGCAGTACCCTGTCAATAATTACTAAGAACTTTTTAAATACCACATCATAGAGAATGCACAGCTTGGTGAAAATTGTAAGTACTGAAATTTTAGAGCAAACATACAACTTGTTATTTTTAGCAGCCTACATCTAACAAGAAAGTGAAGCTTTGAAAATTCATGGTAAATATGTGACATGATTTTCAAAAGAGAATGATGCTTATATGTCTCTGTACTGGTTTCTCAATAATCAACTCTAAATAGCAAGCCAACCTCCTGCTGAATGCTGATGATTTTAATCAGGGTAGGTAGGGCTGACAGCTGTAATTGAATTACAATCTCTTTAAAGTGCTATTCTTGCCTTATTCTCTGTATTTTATTGACTATTTTTATGAGTTCTACTGCTTAATCAATTCTAATCACTGCATCAGTTGGAAAAATTTCACTTTCCACTACTAGATCAATTATAGTCATACAATCAATAGCTGGTACTCCAATCTCTTTTATTAAAAGAACAAAGAAAAAGAAAATCTGCTAAAGCATAAACTCATAGTAATTCCATACTTGTATTAAAAGCCAGCTATTTTACCTTGTAAATATTCACTTTGGATATAAAATCCAACGTTAAAAATGTTTGCATTAACATCACAATGTAAAGTAATCATTTGGGGGTGGGAAATGGCCAGTCAGTTAAGCGTTTACCATACAAGTGCAATGATGTTGCCTGGAGCTTATCTCCCCGGGACGGAAATGAAAATTGGGGAAGAATGGCTGCCCACCTGATCCTACAATCCCAGTGATCAGGAGGCTGAGACAGGTGATATCTCAGGCAAGCTGGGCAGCTCAACTATTCCGAATCAATAAGATCTAAAAACCTTACTTCTTATTTCTGTCTTGAATTGTAAATTTATTAGTAATAACTGTGTTAATAGTGGTTTTCTAACTAGCTCCAGTCCTCTAAGGAGCTCTGTTCTTGGAAGATTTAGAACTAGGGATCTTTTCAACTTTAAGCTGTGTGATTTTGATAAGACAGATCTTTACATCCAACATGAAAAGATGGTACATGAGTGAATAATGGAGTGGTAACATGGCCTTCCCCACCATCATCTGCATCTTTCCAAGTGTCTGATGCTGATTAAAAGATACAAAATATAAAACATTTCTGTAGTACCCAAAAATAAAAAATAAAAAGTGCATACAAAATTCCCTATACTACCACTAAATACTGTTCAAATTCTCTAGATAGGTAGGATTCAGAGCATCATAAAATTAGTGAAGTCCCTTAAATTAGATTGGCTGAAGCTTTCATTACAAAACACAGGAAATTCCTTATTCTTTGAATTTATTGACATTAAAATAAGGTCAAACAGGATAATGTCAAAAAGAGCAGAGCTGCTTATGCAATGTTTGCTTGTCACCTCGACTGACATTGGTTTGTGGCTGAGTATGGCAGAGCAGTGGGTAAGGACATGGAGTGATGGAGAATACCAAGTAACTCATTTTATCAGTGAACATTTTTCAATCTCTCATTAACAACAATATGAAAGTCTACATTTAATTTTTAAATATGTAAATATGCTCACAAAGTAAGAGAAACCCTGGTGTAGGTGGAATGCTGTTCCCAAAGATGCCTATCCCTGGAGTCTCTTAATATATTATTTTACATGACATGCCTATCCCTGGAGTCTCTTAATATATTATTTTACATGACAAAGGAACTTCGCACATGTGATCAAGGCTTTAAGTGATGAGCTGGGAAACTACTTTTGATTGTTCATTTTGTAAAGAGAGGAAAAAGATGTGATTGCAGAGAATTGTAGTGTTGTTGTTGGCATTTCTTTGAAGTGCAAATAAAACATCCAGAAACCAACACAATAAGTGGCTGTGGCCCCAAGTGGGTGGAGAAAGCCATGGGATGAATTACCCTGCAGTGAATCTAGAAAGGAAAATGTCCCTTTGTTTACTTGACTCTACAGAATGAGGTCAAATCAGACTTCTGATCTCCAGCACTGCAGGAAGAACCTATTATTTAAACTACAAAATGTGTGGTAAGTAATTACAACTAATAAATAACTAACAGGCCCAGTAATTCAGTGAAGCTGGGGAGGAATTACTGACTCCACAGGATGCCCTGAGGTGCCTACAGTTCAGGGTAGATGAAAAGGTTTTAATGACTTGACCATGGCAGGGGAGATAAATCAAATAAGTAAATAAGTACCAACTCTATCTACAGAAGATTTGGCTCTGATTTGAAGTAGAATGTTGTCTTCCTGAAGGCTAGTGGGCATGGTCCAGGTATTGGATGAATAGAAAAGATGATTCACACAGCCTATAAAAAATAGCAAAAACCTACAAACAAGTAAACCACAGTCCAGACTTCAAATGTTTTGGGTGTTAGTATTATAAAATACAGACATACACTGCATTGTATGTTAATCATTAAAAAATAAAAGGTTTAAGGAAAACAATAAGAAAAAGACTATTGAAATAAATGAGGTTTAATCTAAAAATCATCCACAAGTAATATCACATCTTAAATTAGACCCACAGGAAGATGAGGGTAATCACAAACGACACAATCAAAAAGTCATACGAAGGCTGGTTGGCTAAAGCACTTACTACTACATCAGATGACTTAAATTCAATCCCTGTGACATACAAGATGGAAGAAGAACCAACCCCAGCAAGGTGTCCTCTGCACATACAGATTGTGACATGTATGCCCCTCACATAAATAAACAAATGTAATAAAATTTATATCAAATATAACAGAAAGATTTTTCTAGTTTGCTTATATGTTGTTCTGATCGAAAGCAAACTTGGGGAAAGGAAGGAGTTATTTCATTTTATACTTCCAAGTCACGATCCATTATTGAGAAAAATCAAGGTAAGAACTCAAGTAAGGAACCTGAAACAGAAATCAGGGATGCATGTTCTTGTTGGCTTGTTCTCTTATTCATGCTCAACTACGTTTCTTAGACAGCCCAGGACCACTACCCTAGGGACAGTGCTGTTCGCAGTGTACTGGGATGTTCTGCATCAAATATCAACCAAGACAATGCCCCAAAGGCATGCTCAAAGGCCAATCTGATCAAAGCAATTCTTCTTTTGAGGTTTCTTCTTCCCAGGAAACTCTAGAGTTTCATCAAGTTGACAATAAAGACTAACCAGTTCAAAGACAAAGGGATGAATACCAGAAAGAAAGGTCTAACCTTTGCTAATCATAGAACAAAAGTATTTGTTAAAAAGTTTATTCTAGAAGGTCAGGTTATATATGAATGATAATATATGATTTTTCTAGAATAGACAAATTATATTTCTTCAGATGTGAGAATATTTGATAACACCAATCAAGGTGAATAAAATATTTACTTATTAGAATAATAAACAGAGGTAACAATAACTCCCAAGTAACTGAAAACAGCAAGATATAAATTATTTCTACAACTACTATTCTGTTTCAAATGTCAAAGTCAAAGAATTCCTAGCAAAAGTGAATTAATACTTCTAATTAAATATCAAAGAAAGATGTCTATTTATTGAATGAATCAGCATCAGCAGCTGATGAGAATATGTTGAACTAATTAAACTAGAGTAACTCTTAGATAAATGAGTGAAGAAAACAGAAAAATCAGGAATTTAAAAGGTCAATAAATAGGAAAAATAAAAATTAATGTAATAACATAATATACAATGAAAGGATCATTAAAATTTTGATTGTTTCAAGGCATTTATAAACTGAGCATAGCTCTCACAACCTGACAAAGTAATGTCATCAAAGACAAAAAAAACATTCACCCCTCCACAAAATTATATAGATAGTCCTCAATTTGTAATAGTCCCAATGAGCAACTTTTGGACTTGGCAAGGAGAGTGTGAAAAGAGCATAAATTCAGGAAACGCCACAGTTCAAGTTATGAACTTGGATATTTTATCTGTATAGCAATGTGTGGTACAGTCTTTTCATAATAGTAGACAGCAGTGATGACCTAGAGAGCCATTAGTCATAGATGCACAAGGGTAAACAACCCATTTTCTACAATATATTGTACCATTGCTTTCCAGGTTTCAAAATGCTGTGCAATTAATGTGATTTTTTTAACTTATATTCATTTCATCCCATAAAACACCGTCAAAATCAGAGAGTAAGAGTATTGAAAATAGGGAAGGGCTCAACCAAATGTGCAACACAAAGTTTAAACGTGTCAGAACAAAGCATGGACCAATTTTTCCTTTTCTACAATTTTGGATAAATAAACACTTCCTAAGGAGACCAAAATTTGTAATAGGTATATCCCTGTAACCTCTCCTGGGAAGAGATGAACAAATGTCTACTAATCTAATAAGGAACAGATAGCACACCAATGTTTGATCTAAGTACATCTAGCTTAGTGAACTAGTGAGTTTATTGGAGTAACTCAAGGGCTATTATATCACTGAAAAGTCCACTCCATCATGGATGCCAATTCACCCACTCTCGTCAGCAACTGGCTATTGATCTTATAATCTTGGGCAAGGGCCTTGTGGAACTTGTTACTTTCTGAGCTTGTTTCCTTAGCCCTCAGATTCCCGTAAGATTCATTTATTGAATGGGTGATTAGAGACTCCTTCACTCTAAGGTGAATGTTTCAATATGGAGGAAATAGCTACACAGCTATTACCTACGTAAACTTCTTACTACTACAAAGTACATGAGGTAGTTGAGATAAAAAGATAAAACACGTATTATGTCTTTTGGATTTGGAGTTTCTACTTAAAGATTGGGTAGATCCCTGGCGTGCTGTCACAAAGTAATGCATCATGGTGGATGGAATGAGGGAGCCGGCAAATTGTTCACCTCATGGCCAAAATACAGAGGAAAAAGATTGGGTCTCATAATCTTTTTCAAGTGGTTGTTTTCAATTACAAAGACCATCCCAAAACTCTGCCTTCTAAAGATTCCAACATGTCTCCCTTTAGGAAATCAAACAAAACATCTTAGGAAAAAAAATAGAGGGAAAGAAAAGAAAATAACTAAATAAACTATTTTGCTAGTGAAGTACATTTGTTGTTGTTTTTGATTATCATACAAAATGACATGATTCCTTACAGTCTTTTTATAAGCAGAATCCTCTTTCTCTCCCATAGCCTAGCCCATATTGAGGCTTGACTCCTTTATCCTCTACTCTGTCCCCCTGTATGTATGCCCATGTACACCCTCACCAGCATTTGTTATCATTTATTTTCTTTCAAATTATATATATATACATATATATATATACATATGTATATATATATATATATACATATATATACCATGTATATCTGGGTACCTGAATATATGTATGTGCATCATGCATGACATGCTTGCAAGACTCCAAAGAGTCAGTAGAGGGTGTCAAAGGGTGTTGGGTCCCCTGGAACTAAAGTTACAGGTAACAAGCCACTATGTGAATACATGGGAACCAAACTTGGGTCTTCTAAACAAGCAGTCAATGCCCTTAACTGTTGAGTCATCTCTCCAACCTGTTGTTTAATTTCTTGGTGAAAGCCATTCTGACAAGTATGAGGAAAACTCTCAAAACAGTTTTAATTTGCATTATCCTAATGGCTAATGATACTGAACATTTTTAAAAAGATTTATTAGCCATTTATGTTGTTTTTTTTTTCTTTTTTGTAAACTTTCTATTCAGCTCATGTCTTATTTGTTGATCAGCAGTTAGGTTGGTTTCATTTTGTTTAGAGTTTAATTTTTGTAGTTCTTCATTTTAGATGTGTCAATGCAATATTTTGAAAATGTCTCTTACATTCAAAGAGACCAGAAATTTTGCTGGATAGCCAGAATTAACAATTCAGTTTGAAGTCACTTAAGACCTGAAATGGTTAACCTACAGTGTAGTCAAACTGTTTAACTTGCCTTTAAGAGAATAATGTGACCACCAACCATACCTGCCTTGTATGTCCCATGTAATCAATTTTTACTTCCCAAATTAATGCATTGCTGTCTGTGTCTTGCATTATGTATTCTTTTATGCCCTGTCCCAGAGGAAAGTATGTATATCATTTGCTGAAACCAACAAATGCAACACAAAGGCAGCTTTTTAACATCTACCATAAATGTTTAAAGCAGCCACTTATGAACATTGGTTGATAAACAATGATGTCAGTTGGGACCAGTTGGAAACAATGACTTAATTCCCTCTAAAATTCTGTTCAAGTTTTATGTAAAGAATCCTTCTCCCATGTGATGCTTTTTATTTTGTACAATAAATAAATAGTGAGACCCTTTGTTAGGAATAGATAGACACTACTCACACACAATTCATAAAACAAACACACATAGACACTGAGACAAGCAGATTCATAAGACAGCCCTCAGGCAGACACAGATTCAGACCCACAACAGACAGAAGACAGAAGACATGAAGTAGAGAATTCAAATCTGAACTCATTCTTGGGGAAATGACTCCATATGAAGTACTTTTATTTCTTTCCGTAATGCAATCCTGGTGCATTTTTGGTGACTTGGACTTCAACACTAGCATCTGCAAACTAGACATTAATGCCGTGTCTGAAACATAGTTGGCAACTGTTTTAAACATTCTGCACACTACGTGATTACCTTTGGTAGTACAGCCATTTCACAACATTACTTCCATCAACCCAGGATCATTGTGATATAAAATATCCTATATAGGAAAATGGAATTATAATGTGATTATTACATAAATCTCAGCTCTTTTGAGCTGCCTTTTCTGTTTTTACACACAGGTTTGTCATATTTAGAATTATACCATCTAGTGAATGGAATTTCTCACTAGGCTAGTGTTTAATACAGTTGCATCCTGACTATCTTGACATTACCCACTGTGAGTGTTACAGCTCTGGAGGGAAAGGTATCCTGACTTGCTGGGAAGCCAGGCAATACCTGAAGCTGTGTGTAGTGGGAGATGGTCTCCTGCAGGATATAGCAATCCTGCTCCTCTGCTAAAGAGAGCCTTTACAGCCGAGCTTTTCTCTGCCCCGCAGAGCTCTGCTTCTTCTCTCTGGCCCAAGAAACGTCTTCTTCTTCACTCGCCTAAAAGGCTTTCCTTGCAGAAATGTAGTAATCTCCTCTGGCTCTGGAGAAAAGTTGTTACTTTTTCTGTTCATTCTTGCTCATTCCCGCTAAGGGAACTTCTCTGCAAGTTTTTGTTTGTTTGTTTGGTTTGTTTTTTGTTTTTCCTGCTATGTCCCCTAAGGGAATCTCAGCAAGGTTCTTCTGTTCTGTTCTCCTCAGCCTTGCTCAGCCCCCCTAAGGGAGTATCTCAGCATGTTTTTTTTTTTTCTTTCTACTCAGTCCCCTAAGGGATGTCTCAGCAAGGTTCTTCTGTTCTGCACTGATAAATGAAGATCTTCATCCAAGACTTTTTTAAGAAGACATTAATTTGGGAAGGAGGAGTGCTGGAGAGTGGCTGCCTCTGCCAGGTGTTCTGGTGGAAGTTCCACCTCAGCCCCTGGCATCCATATACCCAAAGAGTCTGGAATATTCTTGTGGAAAGTCTACTTTAACTCCCCTCCCCTATCTCTTTCCCCAAGCCCACCCCCTCAAAGCCTGCCAAACATGGCTCCTCCCCCAGAGATGCTCAAGATCACTCGAGTAGGGTATTTAAACTGCACTCCAGAAAACAGACACATAGTTTTTCCAGTCTCTCGTCCGTCCCCCCCCCCTTGGGGGGGTGGCGCAGGGGCTGGAGAATCACCCAGGAATGCATCACCAGGGAATGCTCTACCCATTGAACCAAGGCTTTTTCCAATACGGTCTGATTGGGTTTGATTTGGATTGCTGTGTCAATGGAGAGGCTTATTGGGGTACTTTTTTGCCAAGGTGGGAAAGGACAGCCAACAACTGAACAGGCAGGGGGCTTATATAAGGCTTTTTTCTTTTCAGGTTAATGATCAAAAGAATTTATTTGGAGGTAAACTCACAACCACAGGAGATTTATCATAGGGTCCTGGAAAGCTGAGCTATGTCCCACACTGAACAACTTGATCCAAGATCTCAGCATCCAAAATCACAAGGTAGCCAAGAGAAGGCATGTACATGTATCCTGGGTCTTAAGGGTCCCCATGGCCACGCCCCAGGGGCAGATACCTCAAAGTCACAGGCAAATATAACAGCTACAGCTGCCTCACTAAGGATGATGCTTCAGGGCATGGCTCCAACAACTACCCACTACAGCCTGAGTACACAGGGAAACTGTCTCAAAAAACAAGCAAACAAAAGAAGTTCATTGTGATGGATGGACTTTGAGTCTGGGCAAGTCCCTCATCATTCTTTTGAAGAAGCAGCTTTATTATGATATACCACACATTTACAATAAACCATTTCAAGTAGTCACTTAGTATACCTGTGGGTGTACAGCCATTATAATTAAAATAGTCCACCCCATATCAGCCCTAGGGCTTGTCTACTTTCTGTCTCTGTGGGTTGCCCAGACTGGACATTTCAGAGACATGAAACCTTACCCTAGTGAAATGTCCGGGTTGTTTGCAGAAGTAACAGGTACGGGCTCAAGACTGTTGCCAAGCCCTCAGGGTGGCACCGATTGCTAATCTCATGGCATGGGCAGCGCCAACACCTGAACAGAGTCTGACATATTCAGACAGGTCTGCTCTGTTTTTATGAGGGCAGAGGACTTCCTGGCAGCCATTGTTTGTGTTTTCAAAGGCCAAGTGTTTAACGAAGGTACTTTCGTTTTCGCCCAGCCCGAACAGTCTCTCGGCTGCATCATTTGAGAGACAAAATCGCTAAAAGGTTCATCAGGGCCCTGATGAATCTTTGCAAATGAGGTGGTAGCTGAACCCTTTTGGGGCAGGCATTTCCAGGCCCTGGACCCCAGCATTTTGAATCTGGGCAAGGAGGCCAGGAGGGAATTTTGCCTGTGCTGCATTTGTATCATAGGAGGAGTTGTCGAGGAGTTTCTTCAGAGTCCAAGTTTTTGAGGACGGCTGTTCAATATTTTTTTGAGCAACTTCTCGACAATTTTCTGTAAATTCTGTTTTCCAGAGGACAAAGTCACCCCCAGAAAGAGTCGCACATGGGCAAGAAAATACCAGTCCCTAGGAGTCAACCAATGTTCGCTCTGGTTTTCCACCAAGGCTAATGTAAAAGGAGCCTTAGGACCATACTGAGCACAGGCGGATTTCAGCTTTTCAATAAGGCAGAAATTGAATTTTTGATAAGTCTGTCTTGACGGGGGTCCTCTGATGACGGCTCCTCCTCCTCCTCCTCTTCCTCCTCCTCCCCCTCCTCATTTTGGTCTTCCAAACCCTCTGAGGGGCCGCTCTGGGCGTGAGTCCCCAGAGGTCTGGCTCCGGGTAACGAGAAATGCCAGGACAGGCTGAGGCTTAATTTTTTTCTTTACCTTAATGAATGATTATTCTTTTTTTTATTATTATTATTTTGCAATACAATTCAGTTCTACATATCAGCCACAGATTCCCTTGTTCTCCCCCCCCGGCCCCCCTCACCCTCCCCCTAGTCCACCCCCCATTCCCACCTCCTCCAGGGCAAAGCCTCCCCCAAGGACTGAGATCAACCTGGTAGACTCAGTCCAGGTAGGTCCAGTCCCCTCCTCCCAGGCCGAGCCAAGCGACCCTGCATAGGCCCCAGGTTTCAAACAGCCAACTCATACAATGAGCACAGGACCCGGTCCCACTGCCTGCATGCCTCCCAAACAGATCAAGCCAATCAACTGTCTCACCCATTCATTGATTTAATAGATTTTTGAGATGGTTTTAGCAAGCCGGGAGCCATCACTTCAAGGGCAAGATCTTTAAGTTCTTTGTCAAGAGTTTTCAATTTCCTTAAAAGCTCAATATGTTCCCTGCGAGCCTGGAGGGCCCATCGCAGTGAGCCGAGATCTGGGAAGGGGGGGGCAACTCATCAAGAACGGGCTCACAAAAGTGGGAAAACGGAGAAACATAGCGAGGGGGCATTGCGGAAGGGGGAACCGCCAGAGATTTCTGAGGTGGTTTAAAAGGGCCCAAGGACTCCTGTTTTAAGGGGAGATTTTTGCATGGGGGCCAGTCTGGATTGTAGTAACAGGCCACCCCTTTCTCTAGGGAAGCCTCCTCGGTGGGGTCTAAAGGGGAGTTAGAAGTAAAATTATTAACAGAGGGATAAAGATGGGCAGGGGCAGACTCCTGAGTATTCTTAGGTTTAAAAGTCATGAGTGTCCCCTCTTCCATAGAGCGCAGGTTGTGATCTGAGGGACAGACTGAAGGCGGATGAGAAAGCACTGGGGGGAGGGTTCTTAAGGCAGGTAGAGGGGGAGCGAAAGGCTTCTTTTAAGATTTTTTCTCCTATATTAATAACCTCTTGTATGTCAGGGGAATGTTTATAGACCCTAAGAATGTCATTAATAATCAAAAAAGGCTTTAAGGTCTTTTTTCTTTACCCTAGTTCCTTGTGTCTTGAGGGGCTCTTTTAGGCCAGAAACAAATAAATCTTGTGACGAAGTTGCCTGTCCCATGGCTCATCACTTTCTTACCTGTGTCGCCTCTGCTCTCCTCCGGGATCACATCCTGAACTGGGCGATTTCAGGGGGATCCAACAACTTCACCAAGGCCTTGGTCTTTCCTCCAGGAGACAACATTCTGGATCCTCAAGAGGTGGTTTCATCCACATTGGGCACCAGTTGCCCTGGCCAGCAGGGCTTCAATGGGAACTCACCCACCCTAAGGACAGAATGATAGGGACAGGAGACACAAAAGGAATACACCAAGTGAAGATTCTGATCAAGGTGCAACTTTATTTTTCTCCAGGAGGGTTTATATAGTTCCTGCAGGGTGGGGGGAGCAAGAAGCTGTTATCTGCATAGGGTGGGGCAAGTTAACAGGATGTTTATGCAGGATGTTGACAGGGTGAAAAGGTCAAGGGCTCTGACTCAATGTCCTGTTGCTAGGCAACCTGACCATAAGATGTTCTAGTTCCCTGTCTTATGGGGGTCTGTATTTTTCCACTAACTAGAGATTCTGTCCTTGTCCCTGACACTACACCATCAATATTGGACCCTCACCAAAACTCCTCTTGGGTATTCTGCTGTTGCCCTGAGTCATGGAGATCCTGTAGCTCTGCTTCTACAGGATCAGTCCCTTCATATGCTCCAGCAAGTCATAGACATGGTGGATGCTAGGGTGGGCTGACTCAAAGCACTGGATATGGGCTTGGGTGGTAGTTGAGCTGGTCAGTCAGTGCTTCTGTTGGGACCACCCCTCTCAGGGAAGGGGCAGAGCCGGCTCTCCTTGTGCCTACACATTCATGTTAGCTCAACAGTACCTGTGGTGGTGGTGGGGGATCAGCTCTCCCAGGGCTGGGGTCATCATTGGGGCCATCTCTCCCATGTGGAGTGAGGCTAGCTCTGCCACTGTAGCTTCCAACTAGGGGCAGGTTCCAGATCTCCAAGGGCTAGCAAAGGGTGATGTCAACTCAGCACAGCTCTCAGATTTTAGCATGATTGTTTCACATGATCCTCAATGGTACACAGGCCATGGGCATCAACATAGACCCAAACTGAGGTAGGACCACGGACAGAGACATGGCCCTCAGCAACACTCAGGACTTAATGTCACAGTGGTCCTAGGTGGTAGCGTGGGCTAACCAGAGCAACATGGTCCTGGTGGAAGCAATTACCCTAGACACCAACACGGCCTTAGGTGGTAGCCCATTCTTCAGACATCCGCATGACCTTCAGTGGCAACAAAAACCGTGGACATCAACACAGACCCTGGCTATGCCAATCAAATTTTAAATCAAGAAAACAAAGAATTTTTTTTTTTTTTGGTTTTTCGAGACAGGGTTTCTCTGTGTAGCTTTGCACCTTTCCTGGAACTCACTCTGTAGCCCAGGCTGGCCTCCAACTCATAGAGATTCACCTGGCTCTGCCTCCCAAGTGCTGGGATTAAAGGCATGCGCCACCACCGCCCAGCTAAGCAAAGAATTTTTTTATTTTGAAATCAATTAAATAAAACTGAGAACTCTATAATTTAGAAAGCTAAAGAGATGATTTATCATAAAAATGACTGCACAATATTATGAAGTTAGGCTGTATCTTTTCTTTTATTCAAGTGTACTACTAACAAAGCTTTCAGACTAGACTCTCTACTTAGACAGTTGTTTATTGTAATGCAACAAATATGTTGATAATGAACACATTTAAGGAGAAAGGGAAATGAAGAGAAAGCTAACTTTTGATATCTGTAAATACATTGAGTTTGGGTGGCAAAATCAATCACCCAAAAATGCTAATCATCATAATAAATTTAAAAATTATCAGTGGGTAGAGAGAAGGCTTTCAATATACTCAAATAAGACTCTGCTATACCAATCTGCCTACCAGTATTTTAGTACGATAAAATTATAATGATATATTTCCTCTAGTCTCCATTAAATTTTTATAAACTCAATGATCCCAGATAATGTTCATCTTCATTGGTTGACCAATTGCTTATTTTTACATTCTGTCAGTAAGCATATTTTGTATTTAGTAGCAATAACTCTAAATATTTCAGTAGCTCACAGTCCATTAGATACAATTAGTATAAAATGTCTGCAGATGACAAAATAAAAAATTAAGTTATTATCTAATCAATCAAAGAATATTGCAAAGAGAGCAGAAGTAGAATGAAAATAATAGTCCCATGTGTAGAAAGTGTTTCTTGGTTTATTTTTTCATGTCTGCAGCCACAATCTTCAGGAAATCTCCCCCACTCAAATCCAATCTTCATTATTGAAGAGAATCATACCTTTAAATTTCCTGTGGAAACAAAGGCATAACCTCTCCCCAATGTAACAAATTTTCTGATTTCCATTTTGAAGTTAAAATATTTTTAAAATATATAGGTTGGTTTAATTTAGCAGTTTCTATAATCCAATGTTTCTCAGTAGCTATTGTTTTTTGTATATTAGCATTTAAAAAATTCAAAGTAAAAAAAAAAACACCATATGAGATCTAGACACCCTGTGTATTTCCCATTTTATCTAGCTTATTCTTTTTATATTACTTTGTATTTTTTATTTAAAGGTTTTATTATTTTTAAATTATTTTTATTTATGAATGTCTATAACTATTTTCTTTTTTTTTTTCTTCAGCATCTAAGCATTTTCAAGCATACTATATCTGTTTAGAGGTTTTCTTGGTCTGGACCTGACTTTATTGCATGCCAGCAGTATTCTATTCTCTGACTGTGAATGACAAACCTTAACCTGCTAAGCTGATACTGTGTGGCTCTAGTGGCTGACTTCACACTCTGGTTCCCTGAGAGCCTAGCAGGCTGGCTGCTCAAGCGTTCTGCTGCATATCAGGGCCTCTTAAAAGAGTTCCGCCTCTGTACTTGAAGCCTATCCAGGAAGCTACCAGGAAGCAGTCACCAGGAAGCCATGTGAAGAAGCAGTGTTTGAGTCCATGTTCCAACTTTTTTTTTTCTTTCCCAGGCCTCATGTGGATACACATAGCTCTATGTTGGGCACCATATGTAGATGGGGTTTCTTTTCCACTGCCAGCCCCAAATAACAACATGCAGACTTATTAGTTATGAAAACTTGGCCTTTAACTTAAGCTTGTCTCAACTAGCTCTTATAACTTAAATTAACCCATTTATATTAATCTATATTCTGTAATCTATATTCACATGGCATTACCTCTCTTTCATCTTATACCTCCTGTTTTCTTTTCCTTTGGCTGGAGACTCTGCCCTTCTTCTTCTTCCCAGAGTCTTCTCTGTCCCTGGAAATCCTGCCTAACCTCTTTCTAGCTATTGGCAATTCAGCTTTTACTACAACAATCATGGCATTTTTACATAGTATACTAATATCTCACAACACCCATGATGGTGGATGAAGGAGGAGGGGACACGTGAGTAAGCCTGGCTGATTATTTTCACAGCTGCATATAGAAATGCTAGAATTACAGGATTGTTGTCTAATTATTGCTCATGTAAGGTGAGATTTTTGTATCAATGAGATAATGTAAGTACCTTGTTCCACCATGACCTCAACCTCCTCCTGTGTCTCTTCATTCTCTGCAATAATGCAAGTAGAATAATCTGCATACAGTAATCACCATTGGAAATCTACAAAAGGTAATCTGTATCTTTACATCCCCTGACCTTCATCCTTATGTAGACAATCTTGTGTTTACATCCCAACTTCATCCTTATGAAGATAATCTCCAGGTGAGACATTATAACCTGTCACTCTTGGTATAATAGCCTTCAGAAGGGGCCATATCTGTCAGAGTAAACAACTTCCGGTGTCCTCTGATCAAATCTCTTACTCCAGGTTTGCTCGTTCTTATTCAAGCAGTGCTGGCCTTATTCCAGGCTTAAGGCAGGCTCACATGTGACAGTGTTAGCTTTGAGAGTTGTATCACCTGCAACTTTATTTCCCTAGATACCCAGGAGAAGGGTTTTTATAGCCTGCAAGTATTTGCCCAAATCTCTATTCTACACAGTGACTCATCCCTTAGATCCACACTTTATCCTAGCTGTCAGTCCATGTACTTTCTGATCCTTAAACCTACCAGAATATTTTTTTTGTATTTTCCTTCCTACATAGTTCACCACTTCTTGCTAGAGTTTTAAGACACATAGAGCAGGAAAATTTCTTATTTATTCATTTTTTATAAGTCCATAAACAGAGTCTGAGCACAGTAAATCCTCAGTGTCTGTTTGTGAAATAGGAATTGAAGGAATGCTTGGTAACTTGTGAGCTCTGCTTTAGAAAGAATAGATGATGTCATCCATGCAGTATCTCTACTTACGAATTAGGTCATATTTCTTTCCTTCTATCTCTGAATGGCATTTGAATGCCCTGTAGTTTTTTCAACTATTCCCTAAATACTAATGGCTGAATTATTTTTTAAAACTTTCTAAATTAGCATCTAAAATAATGGATATCATTATAACATTTCTATATATACATATTAATGTGCCAAATTTCACGTCATTCTTCTCTCTCCAGACCTTCCTCTTTCCTGTTGCTCAACTCTTCACGCTGGTCTCATTCAATCTCACTAACATTCCCTGCTTCTGATTTCTTGTCACAAATATTAACATCCTTCTACACTTTACTTTACCTTAAGACCTCCTTCTTCCCTTTCAGCTTACATGTAGCACACACACACACACACACACACACACACACACATACACACACCACAACACTTTCACACATAAAATTTTATAACTTAGGTCTAGAGTATACATATGGAATGAGACACATGATATTTGTCCAAATCTGACTTATTTTTGCTAACATTATATATCAGTGAAAAGACAGTCTATCATTCCAATAATAAGATAGTCCACACATTCACAGGAAATATACAAATTAAGGAATTACATAATCTACCTTATAGAGAAACCCAGTAATCATGTTTTATTATGTATCAATATATATTATATTCTTGACTTGATATGTGTTTTCTCTTATGACAGACCTGGTGAGGCTGACTAGAATAAGTTAGTGCCTTTACCAGCTTGAAGTAGATCCACCGAAAACCACATCATTACTACGAATCATAAATAAGGTATGAGTTGATTCTTTGTTTAATAACACTGCTATTAGTAATAGCATCCATTGTTCCTCCTAAACAAAAGTGTGTCATGTCTCCGTTTTGTGTGTTTTCTCTCATGCTGTTGCTGCTCTTCCACACTCTGCCTTTGCAACCTAATTCTGTTTTGTGCAAAGCTGTTCTTTCTTTCTCCTTATGAGTTATTCCTCTTTATGTAACCCACATGCAAGCTACAGTGTGTGGTCTTTTCAGAATTTATATGTTTTTTCTTCTATGTGATATGCTTACTCCATATAAAAGATAAACTAATTTGGGGGTGTCAGGATGGCTCAATAGTTAAAGGCAATTGCCTCTCATGTCTGATGATCTGAGTTTGATCCCAAGAATCCACAGAAGAGGAGTACCAAATTCTCAAAGTTGTCCTTTGATCTCCCACATAGGCAGAGTGGCATATGTGGTGCTGTACACATAAACACATGCATGTCCACAGAGAGCAACACATACAATAATTAATAACAACAATAATAAAATAATAACAATAAATAAAAGAGGAGATGGAGAAGTTAGGGGAAGACTTAATGAAAATTAATGATGTATAAAGAAATCTTTTGCAAATCCACTAAATTGTAAGACAGTCACACACACACACACATACACACACACACACACACACACGCATGTACGCACGCACACCCACACTGACATACATATATGGATTTGAACAGAAGTATCCTGTCTGGGTAAATAACATTGCTCCCAGATGATATGAATTATTAAATGAACACCCAGTGCTTAGAACAGGATGCCTACTTATGAGGTAGGGAGGCTCTAGAGGCACCCAGAACAACAGAGGTTATTGCCATTATTCTTCTTTGTTCACCATAACTAGATAAGAACCTATTGCTAAAAACACAACCACTTTGGACGCAGGACGTAGATAAACCAACTTTGAATGGGCCAGCAAAATCTTTTCCTTTTATCTACCTTACATAGTGCCAGAGGTACTATGAAGGCCTCTGAAGAGGAAAAGTCATCAAGTGGTGGACACTGCATGTTGCAATACCAGGCTATCTGGCAGGATATGCCCATGGTGGACACTGCATGTTACAATACCAGCCTATCTGGCAGGAAATGCCCATGATGCAACAGTGGTATGACAGTTATAGGGTAGCCCAATCACTGTCTAATCTGATATGAGGCATGCTCCACAGGAGGGATTTTATACGTAGTGTAATAAATGTGGTCAAAATCTCATGGCAGGAGAGATAATATATTCTATGGAGAAACTTACAGTTTATTGTCTTGTTAAATAGTCCAAATTGCTTTCTAAATATCTATGCTTACATCCATAGGTTTGTGGTACTCTCATCTTTGGTCAGAGAAGTTTCTTCTGACAATGGGCAGTGGCTAATGAAGAAACTTATAATTCGTCAAAGTGCTGAGAATAAGTAACTGTGGGTGGTCAACTGTGGATGAGTCATCTATTATAACCTCCCCCTCACACCAGGCACTGGGAACATTGAAGAAAATTGGGAGGAAAGAAATAAGAATTGGCATATGGGGAGGTGAGCTGGAAAATGCCAACTTATGAATATGGCATGGCTATTGCAACCATATCACAACAGCTGGGTCACCTGCATGGGATGGACCTTGTCAAAATTCCAGCAGCAATGAGAGCAGGTCTTCCAAGTCTCCACCCTTAGCAGAGAAGCAATTGGCAGCTGATTTATGCTAAAGGAAGGGGAGTCTCTCTCTTTGGGAGATGTGACTGTTGGTAGATTGCTCATGCCACAATGGATCGTCCACAGCCCTGAGTATATATGGTCAGCACAAATTGGGCCCAAATACATATTAACAATAACAAAAAGATGATATGAGATTGGAAGAAATGGGGTGGAGTGAGGGACACTGCTGAGTGTTGGGGGTGTTTTCCTGGATGGCTATGCTCAAATATATTGAAAAGTGTTTGAAAGAATAAACTGAAATATTACTAATCAAAAACCAAAATATATTAATTTCCATTAGTATAATGGCACTAGACAATAAAATGTCTGCCTTTTGGGAATTCAACTCTCTTCTCCAATATTTTTCTTATTCTTGAGAGAGATTCTGAATAGGTAATCACCGATGACCTTGAAATCATGATCACATAACCTGCTGCCTGCAGTCTCCTGCGTGCTGATTGCAGGTATGGAGTATCAAGCTTGGTACTCCATAGGCATTAAAGCTTACCAATCACAATATTTGTAAAGCCTGGCACGCTATATAGCTACTATGTGTCTTTTTGAAAACAGGATCTACTTAATGCCTTTTCCTGACTACTGAGTTCTATTATACAATTCAGTTTGTGTTTATTTGAATTTCTCCATCATATACTCTTATATTTTTAATACCCAAGGTTTCAGAGTTATGGTTAGCAGTATTAGTATTACATTTTCTTAGAATCATCCTTATGGTTTTGATACACACACACACACACACACACACACACACACATATATATATCACATGCACACACACATATACATAGAGACACACAAACCCACACATACACACATATACATACATACATATAAACAAACCCACATATACATACACACATACACACATATACACATATACACAAACACAAACACTACCTACACATTTATATTTGTATGTGCTTTATGTGGAATTGCACCCTCTTATGTTTTTTTTTCAAACCTTTTATGAAAATGTTTGTTTGACCTCTTCTGGTTTCTTTAGGTCATATGAGAATGTTTATTATTTTGTAAGTTTACCGAAAAATTACACAAGTCCAAGCATTTTTACAAATATTTTTATGAAATAATGCAGCTTATAAAAGTGTGCAAAATAAAAGTGCCCAATATCTGGAGTCATGTCAAGCTCCCTGAGTTTTGCCAACATTATTTTTTTTCTCTTCCTTCTCTCACAACTCCTTCTCCACTAAATTTTCTCCTTCTTAATAATTCCATCATCATCCAAAGTTAGGTCTGTCTCTGGAAAGAAGACAAAAACATAACCATCACACAAACAAATAAAAAGATTTTTTTTTTACTAATGAAGATAGGTTTGTCCTGATAGTTTCCTGTGCAATGTAATTGATTTTATAAATATTGGAAGAAATATTATTCAAATATTTCAGTCCGCAGTGAATCTTTTGACCTTTCTGTTTTGACCAAGACATTTTACCACTAGACTTTAGCTGCTTTTCCATTTAGGGATCAGAATTTAACGCTGTAGAAGCAAATGCCTTTGTAAATGTCTAAATGTTTGGACTTATTATGTATTTATGTGTATAAGTTTAAGCCTTTACAAAAATTATCTATTTTATATATTAAATCACAATTAAGAAAAAAATAACCGTAAGATTTATTACATTTTATATAATACCAAGGGTTTGTTATTCTCTGATGTTATTGAATGAAAGTACTACATAGCAATACAAATACATATGTACATTCATAAATGATGATCTAGGGATAAAACATAACACTAAACTGCACAATTTAAATGAAAGTATATTTCTGCCTTATCTCTCTTTTTTTATGCAATAGCCAATTTTATTTAGAGCAATGGGGAATTTATACTCTGAGAGTTATGAGTAATCACATGAAGAAAGTGTACAATCACAAGGACAAACCACAGATGACAAAAACATGTTTTTCCATAGAGACATATAAACAAATAACAATAGCCAGTTGTAATGAATATTCTGAAGTGAACTCACTCTTATCCACTATATTTGGGAGGGACACAAATACACAGTCCAAGAACAATTTTCTGTTTTTTGAGGAAAATGAGGTCACAAGACTCTTGCCTTTTTCTCTTGGAGTTTTCTCAAAAGATTTCAGAAATCTCCTCACCTGACTCCATTCTTGGACCCTATTCCAACAGATGCCCTTTATGATCCCCAACAATATGAAGAAAAAGAGAAAGTAGATTTCACTGCAAGAGAACAACATAGCTCTCATCTATATAACCTAAAGTTCAGTAAAAGACACTTTCAACTCTGTTTCTCTAAAGAGAAAATATAGTTAAATGTGGTTGGGTTGACCCCTCTAATTTTTAAATTATATCGTTATTTTCTTTGCAACCATTGCATTCGTCTAAACCACCTGAATTTCACAAGTGAGTTATTATTCCAGTACTAAAAAGTCTTTTTTCACAATCTTGCTATTGTTAGCCCATTCTATAAAATACTTCATTCTTTTATTAACTGACAAATATGGCTTACCAGGATGAAACTGAAATTCTGGTGGTATCTGGTATATCAGATTATTTTCTTTCTTTTTTGTTGTTGTACTCTTTTATATATTTATTTTTTATTAAGAAATTTTCTGTTCATTTTACACACCAACCACAGGTGCCCCTCTCCTCCCTCCTCCCTCCTCCCTCCCTCCAGCATTCCCCCCAACCCATTCCTCATTCCCACCTCCTCCAAGGCAAGGACTCCCATGGGGAATCAGCAGAACCTGGTATATTCAGTTGAGGCATGTCCCAGTCCCTCCTCCCTGAAGCAAGGCTCTATAAGGTGTCCCAACATAGGCACTGGGTTCCAAAAAGCCTGCTCATACAGCAGGGATGGATCCTGATCCCACTGACAGGGGCCGACTAAGCAGGTCAAGGTAAACAACTGTCTTGCATGTACAGAGGGCCTACCTAGTCCTTTCCCATGGAGGCTCCACTGCTGTTTGTCCACAGTTCATGAGTTCCCACCAGTTTGGTTTGGTTTTCTCTGTAGGTTTACCCATTATAATCTTGATGCCCCTTGCTCATAGAATCCCTCTTATCTCTCTTCAACTGGACTCCCAGAGCTCGGCCTGGTGCTTGACTATGGATCTCTGCATCTGCTTCCATCAGTTTCTGGATGGAGGCTCTATGATGACAGTTAGGATATTCACCAATCTGATTACTGGAGTAGGCCAGTTCAAGCACCTTCCCCACTATTGCAAGTAATCCAATGTGGAGTCATCCTTGTGGATTACTGGGAACTTCCCTAGCAACCTGTTTCTCCCTGTTCCCTTGATGTCTCCTCTATCGTGGTATCTCTTTCCTTACACCTCAATTCTGTCCCTGTTCAAGCTCAACCACCCTGTTCCCTTATTCCCTTATGTTCTCATCCTCCATCCCATGCCCTCCATTCCCAGTTTGCTCATGAACATCTCATCTACTTCCCCTTCCCAGGTGAATCTATGCATCCCTCTTAGGGTTCTCCTTGTTAGCTAGCTTCTCTGGAGCTTTGAGTTGTAATCTGGTTATCTTTTGATTTACATCTAGTATCCACTTATCAGTGAGTACATACCATGTTTGTCCTTCTGAGTCTGGGTTACTTCACTCAGGATGATATTTTCTAGTTCCATCCATTTGCCTGTAAATTTCAGGATGTCATTGTTTTTACTGCTGAATAGTACTCCACTGTGTATATGTGCCACATTTTCTTTATCCATTCTTCTGTTGAGGGGCATCTAAGTTTTTTCAAGGTTCTGGCTATTACAAATAATGCTACTATGAACATAGGTGAGCATGTATCCTTGTCGAATGATAAAGCATTCCTTGGGTATATGCCCAAAAGTGGTATAGCTGGGTCTTGAGGTAGATTAATTCCCAATTTTCTGAGAAACTGTCCTACTGATTTCCAAAGTGGCTGTACAAGTTTGCACTCCCACCAAGGATGAAGAAGTGTTCCCCTTGCTCTGCATCCTCTCCAAAAAAAGCTATCAGCAGTGTTTTTGATCTTAGCCATTCTGACAGGTATAAGATAGTATCTCAGAGTTGTTTTGATTTGTATTTCCCTGAGGACTAAGTACAATGGAAAAAAGAAAGCATCTTCAACAAATGGTGCTGGCATAACTGGATATCAACATGTAGAAGGCTGCAAATAGATCCATATCTATCACCGTGCACAAAACTTAAGTCCAAGTGGATTAAGGACCTCAACATAAATCCAGCTACTCTGAACCTACTAGAAGAGGAAGTAGGAAGTAGTCTTGAACGCATTGGCATAGGAGATCACTTCCTAAATAGAACACCAGTAGAACAGACACTGAGAGAAACAATCAATCAGTGGGTCCTCTTGAAACTGAGAAGCTTTTGTAGAGCAAAGGATACGGTCAACAAGGCAAAGCGATAACCTACAGAATGAGAAAAGGTCTTCACCAACCCCACATCTGACAGAGGACTGACATCCAGAATATATAAGGAACTCAAGAAATTAGACATCAAAATGCCCAACAGTCTAATTAAGAAATGGGCTATAGATGTAAACAGAGATTTCTCAACAGAGGAAACTCAAATGGCTGAAAGACATTTAAGGAATTGCTCAACATCCATAATTATCAGGGAAATGCAAATCAGAGCAATTCCATAAATGTTTTTCAGCCATTTGAGATTCTTCTGTTGAGAATTCTCTGTTCAGTTCTGTAGCCCACTTTTAAATTGGATTGTTCATTATTTTGAAGTCTAGTTTCTTGGATTCCTTATATATTTTGGAGATCAGCCTTCTGTCAAATGTGGGGTTGGTGAAGATCTTTTCCCATTCTGTAGGCTGTCATTTTGTGTTATTAATAGTGTCCTTTGCCTTACAAAAGCTTCTCAGTTTCAGGAGGTCCCATTTATTAATTGTTACTCAAAATGTCTGTGTTACTGATGTTATATTTAGGAAGTGGTCTCCTGCACCAATTCATTCAAGACTAATTCTTACTTTTTCTTCTATCAAGTTCAGTGTAAGTGGATTTATGTTGAGGTCTTTGATCCAATTGGACTTAAGTTTTGTGCATGATGATAGATATGGATCTATTGATAGTCTTCTACATTTTGACATCCAGTTATGCCAGCACCATTTGTTGAAGATGCTTTTTACCCCATGGTACAGTTTTGGCTTCTTTGTCAAAAATCATATGTTCATGGGTGTGCAGATTAATGTCAGAGTCTTCAATTCAACTGCATTGGTCCACATGTTGGTTTTTATGCCAATATCAAGCTATTTTTATTACTATAGCTCTATAGTAGAGCTTGAGGTCAGGGATGCTGATGCCTTCAGAGGTGGCTTTATTGTACAGGACTGTTTTAGCTATGCTGGTTTTTTTTTGTTTTTCCATATGAAGTTGACTATTGTTCTTTTGAGGTCTGTGAAGAATTGTGTCTGGATTTTGATGGGGATTGCATTGAATCTATAGATTACTTTTGGTAAGATTGTCATTTTTACTATATTAATCCTACCTATCCATGAGCATGGGAGATCTTTCCATTTTTTTCATATCTTCTTCACTTTCTTTCTTCAGAGACTTAAAGTTTTTGTCATACAGGTCTTTCACTTGCTTAGTTAGAGTTACCCTAAGGTATTTGATATTATTTGTGGCTATTGTAAAGGTTGATGTTTCTCTGATTTCTTTCTCAGCCTGTTTAGCATTTGTATATTGGAGGGCTGCTTTTTTTTTAGTTAATCTTGTATCCTGCTTCATTGCTGAAGGTATTTATCAGCTGTAGGAGTTCTCTGGTAGAGTTTTTGACATCACTTATGTATACTATCATATCATCTGCAAAGGAAAAGTTTGACTTCTTCCTTTCCAGTTGTATCCCCTTGATCTCCTTTTGTTGTCTTAT
The DNA here is from genome assembly GCF_949786415.1 of Peromyscus eremicus. Classification (NCBI taxonomy): domain Eukaryota; kingdom Metazoa; phylum Chordata; class Mammalia; order Rodentia; family Cricetidae; genus Peromyscus; species Peromyscus eremicus. Next base: position 29,910,801 of record NC_081430.1, on the reverse strand, counting down.
TGTTTTAGGTAGAACTTCAAATACTATATTGAATAAATATGGGGAGAGTGGACAGCCTTGTCCTGTTCCTGATTTTAATAGAATCCCTTTGAGTTTCTCTCCATTTAATTTGATGTTGGCTGTTGGCTTGCTGTAAATTGCCTTTATTATGTGTACGTATGTTCCTTGCATTCCTGATCTCTCCAAGACCTTTATCATGAAGGGGTGTTGGATTTTGTCAAAGGTTTTTTTCAGCATCTAATGAGATGATCGTGGTTTTTTTTTTTTTTTTTTAGTTTGTTTATATGACATATTACATTAACAGATTTTTGTATGTTGAACCACCCTTGCATCTCTGGGATGATGCCTACTTGGTTATGGTGGATAATTTTTTCTATGTGTTCTTGGATTCAGTTCACCAATATTATATTGAATATTTTTCTTACATCAATGTTCATGAGGGAGACTGGTCTGTAATACTCTTTCTTCATTGCATCTTTGTGTGGTTTGGGTATCAGGGTAGCTGTAGCCTCATAAAAGGAGTTTGGTAATATTCCTTCTGTTTCTATTATGTGGAACAATGTGAAGAGTGTTGGTATTAACCCTTCTTTGAAAATCTGGTAGAATTCTGTCCTGAAAACATCTGGTACTGAGATTTTTTGGTTGGGAGACTTTTGTTTTGTTGGGATGACTGTTTCTATTTCCTTAGGGGTTATTGGTCTGTTTAAATAGTTTATCTGGTCTTAATTTAACTTTAGTACGTGGTACCTATCCCAAAAATTGTCCATTTCTTTTACATTTTCCAATTTTGTGGAGTACAGGTTTTTGAAGTATGACCTGATGATTCTGTGGACTTCCTCATTGTCTGATGTTATGTCTCCCTTTCTATTTATGACTTCGTTAATTTGGATGCTCTTTCTCTGCCTTTTGATTAGTTTGGATACAGGCTTGTCTATCTTGCTGATTTTCTCAAAGAACCAACTCTTTGTTTCATTGATTCTTTGTATTGTTCTCTTTTTTCTATTTTATTGATTTCAGCTCTCAATTTGATTATATCCTGGTGTCTATTCCTTGTGAGCGACTTTGCTTGTTGTTGTTGTAGTGCTTTCAGGTGTGCTGTTAAGAGCCTAGTGTGAGATTTCTCCAACTTCTTTATGTGGGCACTTAATGCTATGAATTTTCCTCTTAGCACTACTTTCATAGTGTCTTATGAGTGTATGTTGTACACTCATTTTCATTGAATTCTAGGAAATCTTTAATTTCTTTCTTTATTTTTCCTTGACCTATTGGTGATTCAGTTGAGCATTTTTCAGTTTCCATGAGATTGTAGGCTTCCTGTAATTTTTGTTGTTGTTGAAATCTAACTTTAAGGCATAGTGGTCTGATAAAATATGGAAGGTTTTTCCAATTCTTTTGTATCTGTAGAGATTTGCTTTGTGACTGAGTATGTGGTCGATTTTAGCGAAGGTTCCATGGGGTGCTAAGAAGAAGGTATATCCTTTTGTGTTAGGGTGAAATGTTCTGTAGATATCTATTAAGTCTATTTGAGTCATAATGTCTGTTATTTTCCTTATTTCTCTATTAAGCTTCTGTCTGCCAAACGTGTCCATTGGTGAGAATGCGGTATTGAAGTTTCCCACTACTAGTGTATGGGGTTTGACATGCAATTTAAGCTTTAGTAATGTATCTTTTACAAATGTGGGTACTCTTGTATTTGGAGCATAAATGTTCAGAATTGAGACTTCATCTTGGTGGATTTTTCCTGTGATAAATATGGAGTGTTCTTCTCAATCTCTTGTGATTGATTTTAGGTTGAACTCTATTTTTTTAGATATTAGGATAGCTACACCAGCTTGCTTCTTGTGTCCATTTGGTTGGAAAGATTTTTCCTATCCTTTTACTCTGAGATAGTGTCTGTCTTTGAAGTTGAGGTGTGTTTCTTGTATACAGCAGAAGGAGGGATCCTCTTTTTATATCCATTCTGTTAGCCTGTGTCTTTTTATAGGTGAATTGAGTCCATTGATATTAAGGGATACTAATGACCAGTGATTGTTAATTCCTGTTATTTTTTGGTGGTAGTGTTGTGTGTTTCCCTTCTTTTCTATTTGTTGGTGTGGGATTATCTATTGACTGTGTTTTCATGGGTGTATGTATCTAAGTCCCATAGGTTGGATTTTTCTTTTTAGTGCTTTCTGTAGGGCTGGATTTGTGGGTATGTATTGTTTAAGTCTGGTTTTATCATGAAATATTTTGTTTACTCAGTCTACAGCAATTGAGAGTTTTGCTGGGTATAATAATTTGGGTTGGCATCCATGTTCTCTTAGTGTCTGCATAATGTCCGTCTAGCACCTTCTGGATTTCAGAGTCTCCATTGAGAAGTCAGGTGTTATTCTGATGGATCTGCCTTTATATGTTACTTGGTCTTTTTCCTTTGTAGCTCTTAATATGTTTTCTTTATTCTGTATGTTTAGTGGTTTGATTATTATGTGGCAAGGGGAACTTTTTGGGAAGTCCAGTCTATTTGATGTTCTGTAAACTTCTTACATCTTCATAGGTATTTTTCTCATTATGTTGGGAAAGTTTTCTTCTGTGCCTTTGAGCTGGAATTCTTCTCATTTGTCTATCCCTATTATTCTTAGGTTTGATCTTTGCATGGTGTGCCAGACTTCCTGCATGTTTTGTGTTATGATTTTGTTGGCTTTAAAGTTTTCTTTGACTGATGAATCTATTTCCTCTATAATATCTTCAATGCCAGAGATTTTCTTTTCCATCTCTTGCATTCTGTTGGTTATGCTTGCATCTGTAGTTCCTATTCGTTTACTCAGATTTTCCATTTCCAGCATTCTCTCAATTTGTGTTTTCTTTATTGCCTCTATTTCAGTTTCCAAGTCTGGAACTGTTTCCTTCATCTGTCTGACTGCTTTTTCTTGTCTTTTTTAAGGGATTTATTGATTTCTTCCAATTTTTTGTTTGTCTTTTCCTTGATTTTTTAAAGGGAATTTTCATTTCCTCTTTAAAGTCCTCTATCATCTTCTTAAAGTCATTTTAAGGTTGATTTCCTCTGCTTCTTCTGCACTGAGACTTTCAGGTTTTGCTGAAGCAGAATCACTAGGTTCTGGTAGTGCCATGTTGCTCTTTATGTTGTTGTATGTATTTTGTACTGGAATCTACCTAGCTCTTCCTCCAATTGGTGCAAATGGTGTCTGTATCTGAGGGACCTCTTTAGGTCCAATTAGCACTCTTGGCACAATTGGAGCTCTTGGTCCAATCAGAGCTGGTGGAGTCTGTGTCTCAGGGAGCAGCTGTGATCTGGAGGATGGGTGGGTTTGGAGGGTGGGGCTTATATGTTACAGGGTCTGGTTGGAGATGGTGGTAGTCTGGCCTGCCTTCAGGAGTCTGACCTGCTGGCCTGCAACTGGGACTGCAATGCACTGGTTGTGCCCCTAGGCCTAAAGCCTAGAGGCTAGGGTGATCTGCTAAGAGAACAAAGACTCACCTCTTGGTCCACTTGGAACTGGCAGAGTCTGTGTCTCAGGGAGCAGCTATGATCTAGGAAGATGGCCAGATTATTTTCAATTTCTAGAACCTTTTGCAAACTTCCAGCACAAGAGATTATTTCATGGACCAATACTTTCCACTTGGAAGAATAACCATTTCACCCAGCCAGGTTGCACTTGGGGTTTTTCACAAAATCAAAACTGTCTGCACAATAAAGGAGAATGAAGTATCTTGAATATCCTAGAAGCTTACAGTCAGTGGTGTCTGGTGATGATCCAGGAGGCAGGACTCACCCTGAGGGTTTGGTGTGACTCCTGCTTTTGGTTCCTGTACTTGAGCAGCAGGTTCTGTAACAGTCATCCTGTAAAATTCAAACTTTTGTGATTAAATACCCATTTCATTAAAGACCTGCAGTGATTTCAGGAAAAAAAAATAGAATTAACACAATAATAAAGTTATTTACTTGAGGGAGAGTGGCCCCTATGCCAGTGGGCAACACAGTAGAGCTATCCCTGAAGGTGTAGGTGTCAGAGATCTGACCCTGAGGACGCAAAAGCAGGAGAACTGGTGCCACCCTTGCTCATTTTTGCAAGGGATGAACTTGCCAGGGCAATTCAAGAAAGCTCACCCTGGTGGCGAGGACAAGAAGAGTGGGCAGGCTGACCAACCCTGCAACTACCCAGGCCCAGAACCAGAGTTATGGGCTGGCCTTCCCCAACATCCACACCATTTGTGATCTGCTGGAGCACATGAAGGGACTGGTCCTGCTGACCCAAAGCTGCAGGATTTACACAACACAGGGCAACAGCAGGATATTCAAGAGGAGTTCCAATGCGGATCCAGCATGGATAGTATGACAGAAACCAGAGTCCTCCAAACAGATGAATGATTCTCTGCAATGAACACTGGCAAGTAAAGATATATGGACAAAAGGGTTTACTGTGTGACTCACTATATCACACTACAGCTCCCATGAAGAGACTTTTTCACTTTTGGGCTTTTTTTTTTTAATTTTATGGGGGGGAAAGTGGGTACAAGGGCAGAGGTTGGATACTCAGAGACAGGATGAGATCAAGATGCATGATGTGAAAGACACAAAGAATAAATAAAAAGAAAGTTCAAAACAAACAAACAAAAAGTAAATGTACATTTCGATGTTCTGCTTTTTAACGTGTTTTAGATGTATGAGAAACAGCCAAGGTCCTATTCCTAGTCATGGTGTCACTTCTGGACGTACTGGTATCTAAATATTCATGAATTCAGTTATTTCAATTATTTTGTTTCTTATTCTTTAAAAGCTGTCTCATGTGAACAAAAATGAAACAGGTTAAGGAGGTGGTGTATTATGTCTACCCTTTATTTGGAGTGTGTCTCAGAAACTATATACTTATGGAGAAAATTACAATAATCATGAACAAAAACAAAAGAATTTAAGTACACAAAGAAATTAACAAAGGAACAAAAACAAACCAAATGCAACCCTGAAGGCGTTTGGCAGAGTTCATGTTTGATATGAGTTTGAATATTTTTTCAAATAAACGATGTTATAGATATAATATAATACATGTTCATCCCACAACAGCTTTTCATTTTCTTTATTATATATCATTTTTAATACAATGTATTCTGTGGAATTTTTTTCACAAACTTTGAAAGCACAAGTTTTATCACTGTAATTCATTAAAATTACTTTCACAGTTAAAAATATTAGACTTTGCTAGGTAATGGTGGCATATACCTTTCATCCTAGCACTCAGGAAGCAGAAGCAGGAGAATCTCTGAGTCTAAGGCCAGCCTAGTCTACAGAATGAGTTCCAGGACAGCCAGGGCTACACAGAGAAAGCTTGTCTTAAAAAAAACAAAAGCCAAAACAAAACAAAATATTAGTTTCTGCTTATTGTACAAATTAAAGGAGTTCATAAGTTAAAATTGGCTCCCATTTTTCCTTAAGACAATTTCTCTTGCTCATATTTCAAGATAAGATTTAGGAAGAATTTTGTCATTAATAAAACACTTTGAATTTTTTGTAGCAATTATGTTTACTAGCTGCATTAATTAATTCAGGAAAAGTTGAAACTGATTTTGGAGGCATTTTCTTTTGTACTTCCCTCTATTACAGCAAAGCATTCTAACTTCAATCTTCAAATTCTACAGCATTAGTTTAATCAAATATTAATTTAAGCTGTGAAAAAAATGTATTTACTTGAAATAATCCTGAAATAATTATTTTTGGAAAGATTTTTCTTTTCCTGAAAAAGATTTTTTTAAAGCCTTTTTAAGTGAATTCAGTGAAATTGAATCTGTGGTACTAAAGATTCTTTTGTTCATATCACTTTACAGTCTACTCTCTTTTCTAAATAAAAGCAAAAAGTAAGGCTGGAAAGATGGCTCAAAAGTTCAGAGAGCTTTCTGTCCTTGCAGAACACCTGAGTTCAGTTTTGTAACTATAGCCGCAGAGGATATAAGCCTCCTTCTGTACTCCACAGGCACACCCACAATCCACAAACGGATACACATACACAGATATAATTAAAAATAAAATAAACATTTAAAAGCATAGTTATCCTTTTTTTTTTTAACTAAAGCTACTGATTTAGAAAACCTACTGTAATCAACCACCTTCTCTATCGAGTTCTGAGTAGAAGTCATCTCACTCCCTGAGCTCTACAATTTATTTTCTAGAATGAACACTGATCAAATTAAAAGTCTTGACAAAAATCACACAAACCAAAAGCAATTGGTCTTTCCACAACTGTTCATATTAAGAAATGAATCTCCACCCAAGTGTATTTAAAAATGTGGCTGTGACTTAGAAAATGACAGGAAATTATATTACTACAATTGCAAATTCCTACAGGAATTGCTGTTGTGAAGGAATTTATTCACAAAGAACCCAGAAGGAAAAGGTACTTAGTAAATGAGGACAGTCAGTACCTTCAGTGGTCAGCCTATACAGAAGAACAATGCCCTAATTTCACAAGCAATTTTAAACTATATCTGCATTATTTCATGACTACTTCCAAAAGATGTCCCTCAGCCAAAAGAGAGGAAAAATCACTAAAACATAACTTACTTAAAGGGAAAGTGTTTTTGTAGATGTCTTTTATACATGTCATATCAATTCAGCCCACACAGCACAAACAATTTTAGTGTTCCATTGTTAGCTACTTATCGCTAGGCATTTTGGTGCTATATGGACACATTTGCATACTAACATGCATAATCAAATAACTGTCAAGACTCCATAGTTCATAATCTTTCTATGCTTACCAATACAGATTATACAATTAATGCTGTACTACAAATATATCTCAGTTTATTTGTGATCATTTAAAATGTTGAATCAGAGTTTAATTAATACTCAAGTTATGATTATGATTTATTACCACATATATATCTATCTAGTCATTTACCCTAAGTCGTTGTTCATTTTGAAAATTTCAAGTCTTAACTAAGAGCCAGGAAAATTAGTTATGACTTTAAAATATAGCCAAAGACAGACTACAGTGTTGGGTGTTTCACCATGGATTTTATAAATATTTTTATTTATATGAACACTTTTCATCTTTATATTGAGGGATGTTATTTGAAAAAATAAGCATATGTAAATGTGACAAGAACACTTAATCTTTAAATGTCATTTTGTTTGGTTGCTATAAAATTCACTATTTGATGTGCTATTGTATGTATATCTTCTTAATGTCATGTGTAGAGTGGTATAACCAGATTATATGAAGAAGTCCAAATACAAATTTGATTATCACCAACATCAACTGTACCAGTGAAAAGACACAAATTAATTTTGGCAGCAATTTCATAAATTTGCATGTTATCAAATACGTTGTCATGTCTACACTTAAGCACAGCATTTTGTTGCTTGTTTCCAAATATATATATATAACTTTCTGAACTTACATAATGTCATAAGATATTGATTGAAGGTCATGTAAAGAAGGAAATGGTCTTCTCCCCTCATATTCCTGTTACATGCAGTTATGTGTTCTCTGATTGCATGCAGGAACCAGAGATGATATGTGAGTTGGATTACAAACACAGGGAAATGAGTTTTCCTATGGCTTTTACTTTTTAAATGTTAATTATCGTCTTGTTATCTATTCATTAAAGCCTTGGTATCTAGGGTGGCACTGTTGGAAGGCAATGAAATCTTTAAATGATGGCACTTGGTGAGAGGTCCTCTGATCACTGGGGTTTGCACTGAAAGAGATCATGGGGCTGAAGTCTTCTTTTCTGTAGAGCGCACAAGATCCACGTGCTTACAGATAGCCTTAGGGAAACAAGAATTGTAAAACATGCAGGCTTTTTTCTTCAATGGAAGAAATCAACACCTGTTCACCCAGAAGGCTGAAGTGGATGTTGTATATTTTCCTGGTTATTTTTTGTTATTCTATGGAGCCAGCCTTCATCCAGATCCCCCAGAATCCTGAGCATTGTTTCTCAGGCAATGGAACCCATTCTTTTGGAAAAGGTCACAGGTGTTCCACGAGACATGTACTATGCAAGGGAGTTTTGATGTAGTCATGCTTTAAGCTTTGCTGTGATAATTGTAATGAGCAAATTTTTTCCATACTTTTACTGCATTTTAATATGTTTTTAAAAAACCCTTGGTGTCAGATTCCAGAAGTTTGAATAAGTCAAACTGAACCGAGTTTCATTTTTGTCTCTCCATGGATCGATCGTTTTGCTCTTAGCTATGATGCTTGCGGGACCCCCACACTTTTTACTTTGCTTCTTGGGTGATGGAGTGACCAGTTTACTTTAAGGTTTGCTCTTCCCTTGATATCTGGCATCCCCAGCAGACCCTTAAAGCAATGGACCTACCCAATCCTGAACCAAGTCTTTCAAAACTGTTAAGGAAAGTAATTTTTTCTCTTTGGAGATTTGTTTTCCCAGGTATTCTGCAGTAATAATGTGAACCTAACTGAAACAGACATATCACTAATATTACCTCATCCCAACATCAGGTACTAGAGGAATAGAATGTTGTCATTTTAACTGTCATGTGTAACTCAAAAGCACATGTTAGACATCAAACTACTTGCCTGCATTTCTCTTCTGACTGTCTCAGAAATCCTGAAAACTAGGTGCTATATTTCCATGTTGCAAACTAACAAACAGACTATTGTAGAAATATCATAGAACTACTACACAGATGCTCAAATTCAGAGACCGAATTTGAAAAGAACAGCACCTAAGAGTTCATCCTCTATGGCAGCAATGTATGTCTTCATTAAACGAGGCTTCTTTCCTACTTATGCTCGAAGACCCACAGGTCAGATGTTACCAAAAGAAAAGATACCTTTGATCATTTTTAAGATCAAATCTGTGATGCAGGGAGGCTTGTAAAAGACAGGTTCTCACAGGCCCTTGAGAAGGGTTTCTGAATGCCAAGTCTTCACTTGACCAAGTAGTTATAACATCTTTCTCAGCTTGAGTAAGCCTTAATGAGTTCCTGCTAATGAAAGGCTCCTGATGGGTCTTTTCTTATAGCATTCATCTTTGAAAATGTGCAAGTATCATTTTCTTTCTTAAAACTTTTATGATGTAAATGTTCCATGACCCAAGAGTGTCTTTCCGAAGGATCTGGGAGCCATTTCTTTGATATATACTCATCAGGCAGGATAGAATTCCTGCTCCCCATGTATGCAGAGGAACAAGAATATAACATTGTTAAACAATGATGAGCAAACATAGTTGGCTTAATCCTAATAGACGGTGACTTCTCTGACATTCTCCAGTTCTTTTCTATTTGGGTCACCTAAACATTTAAAATATTCTTTTTTTTTTTTCCTAAAGCAGGATTAAGTTCAAGAAACTTACAAATACAGCCTGCAGAGTCAATTTAATATTACTTGCATGGATTTTTTTTTTTAGGACTATCCACTTACAATTGGTTAACCAATCGGGGGGGGGGTATTCACTCAGAAAGACCACTTTTCCCTTTCTCATAAGTCCTTAATCGCCTGCAGCTCTTCATCAAGACATAGGATCTCGTGAGGTTTCTTACTTTCATATTGATATGCCAGCTGGTATTATCAGCACTCATATATTGTTTAAGCAGCCATGTTGTTGAGATTTCATGGATATAGTTTCCCTGTCATATCTAGATGACACAATATATGACTTCTTGGCTCTTGGATTCATTCTGTCCCCTCTTACACAATGTTCTCTGAGCCTTAGGTGTAGAGGTGTAGGAATTATAGCTGTATCATATGGGGCTGAGAACATCACTGTCAACTGCCCATTGCGTTTTGACTAGTTGTGATTTTATGTAATCGTCTCTGTCTGTTACAAGAAGAAGCTTCTTTGGTTAGGGCTGAGTTAAACTTATCTATGGATATATATGGATAAGTATGTAGAATGCAGTTAGAAAATATACTAAATTAGGAAATTGGCAGTAGAGGGTTTTTTCTATGATCCATGACTTTGCTAGCCACAAGTATTTGGGTAGTAGTATACTACCAGGCATGAATTTTCTCTTGTTAATTGGGCATTAAATCCAAGACAACCAAGATATAAATGTTACTATTGCACTTTTTAGACTATATGCCATCCTGGTCATTGCTGTGGTTCACAGGCTTCACATCTGGGTAGGACTGTTAATTGTTTCCTTCCCTTGGCAGCATGCAGAATACTTTAAGGTCTTCGGGTAGTAGTCTTTGAGGTCATACCCAGTTGCAGTCTTCAGTGTACTCTGTCTAAAGTGCATGGTGTCTTCAGCAATAGGTGCTTACCCTTAACCTCTGGGAGGCAACCAAGGTTAAAAGCAATAACTTTATTGTTTTGGGAGTCTCTTAGACTACGCTGGCCAACAACACATAATGAGTATCTCATTCTTGTTAGTGGAGTTGTTATTCTATAACCTATGGTTCTTTGGAAAGCATTGTAACCAATAACATACATACATATGTGTGTGTGTGTGTGTGTGTGTGTGTTTGTATGTGTGTGTTTGTGTGTGTGTATGTGTGTGCGCAATGCTTGATATTTTAAGTACATATTTAAATATATGCATATATTTACATTTAAATATATGCATATATTTACGTATCATATGTCGTTAAGAGTAAATATATAATAATATGATTTCCTATATCTTTTTAAAATATCTTTAGTGTTTTTAATCCCTCCTTATTCATCTCCTTCTATATTGTCCTCCCTTTTCATCCCCAACTAAAGTTCCCCCTATTTGTTCCATTTTCCCTCTTCACATCAATGGCATTCTGCTATTCCCCTTTAGTGTGGGAATAGCTTTGGGAAATCATTGGTTTGCCTAACTGGTGAGGTCTGGGAACATGAGAAGTCCTATCCCAAAAGTGATGTAGGAATTTCTGAGAATGATATATGAGATTCTCCTCTGGCTTACACACACACAAACAGACATGTACACACTCACGGTACCAGCACAAACACACACCCATACACACACAGCGACTTACATGAGTACCAGAACTTCTACCAACACACATACATGCTAAGAAAGCATAAGCTATCATGTCACTAGGTTTTCTTATTTCTTTATTTTTTATTGGTTCCAAAAGGAATCTAAACTTAAAGCATTGTGTATAAAAAGTTTTAAAGTTACCATTTATAATAGAAAAAGATTGAATGCCTCCAAAGTCATCGATTACAGAGGCCTGTCCCTCAGAGATTCATAGGGGATTATATGGATCACTGCACCTGTTGCTGTGAGTTTAAGAAATGAATAAAAGCACCAATCTAGTAAGCTTTCTGTTATTCTGTCATGTCATAGTTAGCTAGTTGCTTCAATTGTCAGCTTAACACAGCTGGAAAATGGGAACCTCAGTTAGAAATTGCCTCCTTCTTATTGGCCTGTGAGCATGTCTGTGGGACAGTTCCCTTTTTTTGTATTCATTTTCTTACACATTCTGTTTTTCAAATCATATCTCTTAAGTATTTTTTGATTACTAAAGGGTAATACCCAGGAGAATAGTAATAAATTCATAGTATAAAATAAGTATATTCTTTCAGGGAAGAATTTTTAAAATTTAACCCAAATGAAAAGTGGTTGTGAGAGGATTTTTCCTGTATTACTTGGTCAACTATTACCATGGCAAAGTATGCAGTCACAGTGAAAACATTATACTTGCTGTGAATCTTACTCAATTGATAGCCTAGCATATAAAATGTCCAAGGTTCTTTGAAATTTCATTTTACACCTGTCAGAATGAATAAGATCAACAAAAAAAGCAACAGCTCAAGATTTTGAGAATATGGAGTAAGGGGAACACACATTCATTTCTTAGGGTGTGTTTTCTCAGTGGGGTCTCTTCTCATTGTCTTACTTTCACCCAGAATTTTCTCTTCACCAGGTACTAAATACCATATGAGTACCTAGTGCCCACAGAGTCCAGAAGAAGGCATTGAATCCCCTGGAACTGGAATTACAGATAGTTGTGTACCAGCACATGGGTGCTGGAAAGTGAACCTCAGTCCTCTGGAAGAGCAACCAGTTTTCTTCACTACTTAGTTTTTAATGTGTCACAAGTTGCTATAAGCTTACAATGGAATCCTTGTAGAAACAATGGATACAGTGAATTTATAATCATTTTATTGGACTAAAAATGTCAATGAAATATTTTAGGGTGATTTTAATAGTATGCAGTCTTTTTGTCATTGTTTGTTTTTAGAGACAAGAGTTTCATGCAGCCCAGGTAGCCTAAACTCATGGTGTACCCAACCATGACCTTGAACTCCAGATTCTTAGGTTTATATTTCTTTGAGTACTAAGACTGTGGGCATACATCACTACATTATCTGAATTATGCTACACTGGTGGAACATTTTCTTAATCACCAATTGATGTAGGTGGGTCCAGCACACCCTGAGCATTGCCATTCTGAGGAAGCTGATCTTGGGTTGCATAAAGAAGGTAGCTCAGCAAGCCACAATGAGCAATAGGCAGCAGCATCTTCCCTGGTCTCTGACTCAATTCATGCATCCAAGTTCTTGCCTTGAGCACCTGCCCTGGCTTCCCTCAATGATAGACTGTAACCTATAAGCCAAATCAACCCTTGTCTCTCCAAGTTTGCTTTGTTTGGTGTTTTTTCGGCGTTTTTTATGTTTTTTTTTTTTATTTTATTTTACAATATAATTTAATTCTACATACCAACCACGGATTTCCTTGTTCTCCTCCCTCCCGCACCCTTCCCCTTCCCCCCTGCCCACCCCCCATTCCCATCTCCTACAGGGCAAAGACTCCCCCGAGGATTGAGATCAACCTGGTAGAGTGATTCCAGGCAGGTCCAGTCCCCTCCTCCCAGGCTGAGCCAAGCGACCCTGCATAAGCCCCAGGTTTCAAACAGCCAACTCATGCACTGAGCACAGGACCCAGTCCCACTGCCTAGATGCCTCCCAAACAAATCAAGCCAATCAACTGTCTCACCCATTCAGAGGGCCTGATCCAGTTGGGGACCCCTCAGCCATTGGTTCATAGTTCATGTGTTTCCATTCGTTTGGCTATTTGTCCCTGTGCTTTATCCAACCTTGGTCTCAACAATTCTCGCTCATATAAACCCTCCTCTTTCTCACCAATTGGACTCCCGGAGCTCCACCCAGGGTCTGGCCGTGGATCTCTGCATCCAGTTCCCTCAGTAGTTGGATGGGGTTTCTAGCACGACAATTAGGGTGTTTGGCTTTCCCATCACCAGAGTAGGTCAGTTCGGGCTGTCTCTCGACCATAGCCAGCAGTCTACTGTGGGGGAATCTTTGTGGATTTCTGTGGGCCTCTCTAGCACTTTGCTTCTTCCTATTCTCATGTGGTCTTCATTTATCATTGTAGATGTAACCAACCTTCTTATTAAATAAGAAACACAGAACCAATGCAAAGAAGAAAGCCAAGAGGTCAGAGCTAAGAGCTAAAACCTTACCCTTCCTCCTGCAGTGGTCCTACCTCTCTGAACTCACTACCCCTGTGTTAAAGTCTTTATGTAGTGTTCCTGTTCTGCTTTCTCATTGGTTGTAAACCCAACCACATGACCGCCTCATCACGGCCTGTCTGTATAGGCCTCCAGGTTTTCCTTGCTTGGTATTGAGATTAAAGGCATGTGTGTCCAATAATGGCTGTATCCCTGAACACACAGAGACTTACCCAGCTCTGCCTACCAAGTGCTGGGATTAAAAGTGTGCGCCACCACTGCCCTGCTTTCCTATGGCTTGCTAATAGCTCTGACCCCCGGGCAACTTTATTAACATACAAATAACATTTTAATACAAATAAAATATCACCATATATCATGGTCTCCTATTCCTTGTTCTCCCTCTCTGTTGTTGATTCAGCTGGGATCTCCTGCTCCCCCAAGCTCTCTTTCCCTTGACCCTTGCCCTTCATTACCCCCACTCATGTCCAGGCTGTTCATGTAGATCTCATCCATTTCTCTGTCATTGGGCGATCCCAGTGTCTTTCTTGGGGTCCTGTTTTCCAGGTAGCCTCCCTGGTGTTGTGAGTAGCAGTTCAGTTATCCTTGTTCTACATCTAGTGTCCTCCTATGAGTGAGTACATACCATGTTTGTCTTTCTGAGTCTGGGTTACCTCACTCAGGATGATTTTTTCTAGATCCATCCATTTACCTGCAAACCTCATGATGTCATTGTTTTTCTCTGCTGAGTAGTATTCCATTGTGCATATGTTATTGGTGAAATTATTAAGGCCACTCCACGTAGTTAAAAGGAGATTTATTTAATGGCATAACTTACAAATTAAGGGATAGGTAGGTCGTGGGGTCTGGGGAAGGTGTATCACAGTCCAGCGGTGTTTTCTGGACCTCTGCTTGACCCACCTCCACCATACAGGGTCCCAGCCCAGAGCGAGAACGCAGCCCATCCAGATCTCAGGTCTTCAGGCGCCTCTCTTGGCCCTGCCTTGTAGGCGTGACAGTTGCCAAAGTCTCAATGGGGGTTGGAACTTCCAGATCAAAGCTGGAATGGCTACCCACTACATCATGTACCACATTTTATTTATCCATTCTTCAGTTGAAGGGCATCTAGGTTGTTTCCAGGTTCTGGCTATTACAAACAATGCTGATATGAACATAGCTGAGCAAGTGCCCTTGTGGTATATTTGTTTGGTGTTTTATCACAGCGACGGAGAAACAAACTGGGATATATTCTTATACACTCTATCTCAGAAACAAGGTTTTCTTTTATAAAGTCCTTCCAGATGTGCCACCTGTAATTCTGTTCCAGCAGCTTTAACGGACTCTAGTAACAGGACCCCCACACCTATAGTGCCAATGTTAATGAAACACATGACTCCCAGGGGCCAAGCCTTAACGTTGTTGATTCTATTAGAAGATTTAAGTAATGTTTTTAAGTAATGTTTCTGTTTTTTGAGATTATAAAATAATTACATCATCCCCCCTTCCATTTTTCAAGCTTTCTGATATGTCCAACCCTGCTCTCTTTCAAATGCATGCCTTCTTTTTAAAAATATTATTGTTACGTGTGTGTGTGTGTGTGTGTGTGTGTGTGTGTGTGTGTGCTACTAAATACACAAGTACAGCCTGTTCAGTTCATATAATGTTACTTGTATATATGGATGGCCATTTGGTATTGGATAACCAATTGATGTGCTCTTCCTTGGGAAAGAGTATTTCTCCCCTTCTCAGAATTCCTTAGTTGCTTGCAGTTCTTTGTTTAGGGTTGAGGACTCTTGAGCTCCCTCCTTCCATGTTAACATGTCTATGGGTCTTGTCCTTGTTCAGGAAATGTTTACATGGTCATGTTGATAAGATTTCACGGGTATAGTTCCAACACCAAAATTTTGTTGATTTTCTCTTTTATAACACATGCCTCACCTTCTCCTTTCTTCTGTTTAAAGGTGACATATTAAATAAAGTAGGTCAAAATTCAAATTACTGAAATACCTTGTATATAAGTTAGTCATGAAGTGCAAGGATTAAACCTGGCCACTTCTTTCATAGAAGTCATGTTTATGCTTAAATGTGTTTATGAGCGCCAGCTGTTAGGCTGGGCACTTGAGTAGTAGTTATATTCCTCCTTTAAGAGAATTGGGCTTCCTAAAGGAAAAATATGTGGCTTCTTCTACCTGGAAAGATGATTGAGCAAGGGGACGAAGAAGGCAGAAGGGTGGAAGATTTGTATGTGATGCTTCGGAGGGTATGTACGTGTAGGCAGCAGAAGGAAAGGGCAACTGGGCAGAGTGCAGAGGAAGAACACAACGGAGGGAAAACAAGATCTGATACTTCCCCTTGGAGTCCTGAAAGCTCTCTAAAATAAACCCAACAAAAATAAAAGGAAGGAGGAGACAAAAAATCACTATGATGGGAAAGTTAAGGAGAAAGTTATATGAAAATCCACTGAAAGTAATACTTGGTTGTATCTTTGCAACACACTTAGCAACAGTTTTCTATGAAAAGAGACAATATAAGTTCAGTGAAAACCCAGAAATACGAGAGCCCAGTGAAATGTGATAGGAATTATTAAGATTTAGCTATGTGTGCGTTTATAGGCCTCTAATCCTAAAACTTAGGAGGTGGTGGCAGAAAGATTGTGAACTGAAACCAACCTGGGTTACATACTGAGACCCAAGCGAGGGCAGAGATAACCTGTCTCAAAGTTCTCACAAATCAACACTGAAGTAAAAAGTAATGTTGGCATAAGAACTAAACACTATTCAAAGATATTCATAATTTTTATGAAATTATCAATCTTTTAAGATCAGTATCTAAGATTGATTTTATGTTTAACATAATTAACTGACTTCTGCAAACAAAGACTGATAAAGAAGTATGTGTTCAGCCTTAAGGGAATGCTCACTCTTTGAGAAGTTACAGGTTTAAGGACACTTGGGTAAATTAACATCTGTCACTTTTCCAGGACTCTTTAGTGAACTTGAAGTGTCATGATCAACTAACTTAACTTTTTCCCTGAGGATCTACTAGCATAGAGCAAATCTCCTCTTTAAGCTAGTAGTGACAGTAGAGTCTAATAAGTAACCAGACCTCCAAAATAACTTGAAAGTAATGGTATTTTTCTTCCTAACTTTATTGTACTTTTTCCCAACCCACCATAAGCTTACTGTGTGCTAAATGCCAGATATGCAGGTGCTATTTTAGTTTGTATATTCATAGCAACTTCATTTATCTAGCCAACAAGACACCCATCCATATACGCTACCATGTTATATTTTAGTAATAACCAACAGACAGCTAAAATGTCAGGCAAAGGTTTCTAATGAGTTTAAGCAGCTGGGCTGTGCCCTCTCCTTCACTTCTGTGCATGTGTGGTGCCTCTTTTCCTCTGCTTTGGCTCAGACACTTGTCCCTGCTAACTCTCATTTCAGTTGATGAGAGGAACCCTTGGCAGAATTATCTGCCTAATTTGATCAAAATTCAATTGTAATTTGAGTGAGCGCTTCGTCAAAATTCAGGTGCAGTGGTTTTAGCATTTAGTAACCAGATGACTGTTCAACAAAGCTTGTACCACACAAAATGTCACCGGCGTCTTCTTCTCATTACTTATCACATAAGAGTATGCAGACCTCACCAAAAATAGTCCTTATAAGATTGGTAGCTTTTTAAATAATAGGTCACTTTCATTAATACTGGAATCAAATTTAAGGGGGCAACACTTCCATGTCACGAGCACACATCATCCAGATGTGAACATGGCTTGCTAGGAATCTGTTCATCCTGGCTTTGCAAATCACCTTCTGCTTCAGATCACCCCCTTCCCAAACCCTGATGTTTCCTTTCCTGTCCACACTGCCATGCATTGTGTGTTTTCACTGTATATAAATAAATACATTTAAGTGTTCTACTAAAATTTAATTTTCATGTTAAGAAGTTTCTTTAATTTTCTGTTGTACTCTTAGCTCTGTAACAACTAGCAAAGCTTAGATAATACAGCTTTATTTAATGGGCTAATAAATGCATTAGATGAATTAATTCATAATTGTTTCATTACTGTGCAAAGTATAATTGTTAATCACATTTAAAATCTAAATCATGATGACTTTTCCCTTTGCTTTTACACTACTAAGTAAACCCCTCAGAATAAATATATTGACATATCTAGTGTTATTAAAACACGTTTACATTAATGTCAAGCCATTTACATGTTCAGTTCTACATGGAATGGTTCAGGATAGGAGGAAAGAGCATTGGTCACATAAGTGTGAATTAACCCACTGTCCCTGTTCTCGCAGTTTGGTGAGGGGAATCATGGGCCCTAGCAACCCTTATCTGGGTAGTTTGGAAAACAGAGACAGGCACTTTAATGAGCTTTTTCATCTCACTTTTGTCTTCTGTGGTAAAAATAGAACAGCATTATCAAGTCACACTGTTGTTTTGATGATCACACTGGCTGAGTATGAAGCCACACGTTAAAGGTACCAACCCACCTCATGATACCTAGGTACTATCTAAGATCCTTCTGAGTTACCTCTCTTTCTTTCATTCAGTTCACCCAAAGAGCCGGTCTTTCAACTTTTACTTTCTTAGGCACATTTCTGTAAGCAGCTGTACAAGTAGGATTTGAATTTTAAATCTAGTGTTTTAAAATATAGTCAATATTTCTCCATTGCGCACTTCCAGCAGTTGTCTGTTGCATAATCAGCATGAAATCTAACAAAACGGTACACCAAAGAAACACAGAGACATCTGCCTAACTGCTTTATCGAGCGTTTTAGCAATTCTGCGGAAGCTTTGCCATATCACCTGTGGTGGAACAGATGTGGCGACTGTGTGGAGCATATATTAGGATTATAGAATACTTTCTATAAAGAAACACCAAATGCAGAAAAAATACATTTTAGCTTATGAAAAGGGCCTTGAGGCATATAAATCACATTCTCCTATTATAGAGCTATAGGCTGAAGAGAATACACCATTTAAGACAGCTCCAGCTGAGTAAGGGTTTTATGAGGAAGAACATGAATAAATTATAGTTTCAAATCTTGTCATTTTTCTTAATATGAAAATACTTCATTTTAGGCATAAAACTGAGAGTCACAGTGAATCGAATATTTTTGTGTGTAGAGGACACTTAATTATCTCTTGTTTTTAAGTGAGTCTTCATTAAGATATTTTTGATGGAATTGCAGAAAGCATAGTTTACAGTATTTTAAACAACCAGAAGTCATAGCTCTGTGGTGTCTAGTCGGCAGAACCTTGAGAAAAAAAGGGAGCAAGTCAGTACGAAAGAAAAATCTAAAGTGGTAGGGCAGAAGGGTCAGTCTCAGTGGAATACATACACTCTGTTCTGATAGAGGTCTTCAGGGAGTCCATTCTAGCTCAACCCAGAGTACTCATCTGGGCTTTGTACATTCAAGGTTAAGCATAATGGATTATCTGACCGTCCAGACTGGGATATAGTAGGAGGCTTGTTGCTGCCTTATTTGAATCTGCATCTCGACCTATAGGCATCTTCTGTGCTACTCTCAACTCACTGTGGAAGCTGCAGTTGATTTCCTACCTGAGACCCCGGTGTAAGTTCCTGTAATTCCAAGGACACTTGCCCAGCATGATTTTGTCTCAAATTATTACTATTATTAGTAGCAGTATTGTTATTTGATTTTAAAATAAAATCTCACTCTGTAACTCAGCTGGCATCAAACTCCAAGATGCTCTTGTTTTGGCCTCTCTGATGCTGGAAATATGGTATGTACTAGCACAGCCAATTTCCTTTGAGTTGGGCACAGAAGTTAATTTTATACAGCAAAAACAAAAAGGTTTTACAAAGCAAAGAAATAGTCCATATCATTGTTTCTATCTTTCAGTGTTAAAAAAATATAAATAATTTTATTTCGGAAATAAATACCATTGTCACCCCTCAACTGAAAAATCATTTTGAAAATAGAACTTTGTACCCATTTAATCAATTTTCATAAACTACTATTTGCTCCATTTCTTGTTTGTATTTGCTTGATTTTAGAAATATAGTTCATGGGTGCTGACAAATATGTCAACAGTGTTGCTCTTCTATTAATATAGAATGTGATCAAGAGACAGTAAAAGAAATTAAGTAGAAGGAGGAGCAGTGAGGCTAAAATCTGCTAACTTCTCCAAAGTGACACAGAAAGGATTTAGTAGAAGCAATGTGTAGTAGGGCTGGCCATACTTACTGTTTAATTTCAGTTGCTGTTAAGTGAATTCAGAATCTTTGTGTGAGGGAAGGTAGTGTCACTATAAAGATAAATGAAAATCAAGCAAGAATGAGGGAGTAGGTTTGTTCTCCAAACAAGCATAAGGAAAGTCATGAAAGGCATTGGAGAGAATGGCCCGTAGGGACTCCTGAGAATGATGCTTCTCCTGTAGCATGTGCATTTCAAAACTGGTAGGGCGCTGGCTAGGAAGGGGTGGCAGTGACTGCCAGAGCACCCAGGCTACCAGGGATATCTTTGCAGTGGCATTAAAGAATCAAAGGAATTTAAAAGTGTCTCTCCAGGTATGTCCATGAGGGAGATGCCTTAAGGGTAAAATGTCCTTGAGCTCCTCAGCCTTGTCTGAGAACCTGACCTGTGTATTTGCTTATTTATGGTACATTCTTTTGAACAGTATGTGTTAACAGTACAATGTGTCCATTTGAAATAAGCATAAGAGAAAACACACGTTTAATAAATCATGAGGTTTTAGACATCTAAAGCATTACATAATGAAAATTTCCATGATCTTTTAAATCTAGTACTCAGGAGGCTCTGAATCTTTGGAAGATCCCTTGAGCCAGAAGTTAAAGGCTTGCCTTGGCAACACAACTAAACAACATCTAATTATAACAAACAAACAAACCCCACAAAATGTAAAAAAAAAAAAAAGAAAAAATCTAAAAAACTAAAAACCAACACAAAACCAAAATAGTAACAAAAGTTCCTGCTTGCCACCATTTTATTGGCGTTTAGTTTTTACTAAAAATGATTACAGTGAGAAATATTTGCCAAAGGGATAGAAAGATGGCTCAGCAGTTGAAAGTACTTATCTTTCGGAGGATCCAAAATTCAATTTCCAACACCTGTGTTGCACAGCTCACAACTGACAACCGCTTGTAACTGCAGCTCTACCAGAGCTAGTGCCCTCTTTAGGAACCTTAGATTCATGCACAGACAAGGTCACAGACAGAGAGAAGGGAGGGAGGAGCGAGAAGAGGGAAAGGGTAAGGAAGAAGAGTTTAAATAAAATTAAATAAACCTTTAAATGTGTGTGTGTCCACAGGCATGTGTGAACCTAAGCTTTTATCTAGTGATTGTTTATATGATGGAATAACATTATCGGAAACCTAACATTAGCTTGCACAAACACTAACTTACATCAATATTATTGATATTTTTTTTTATTCTTTACAGAATGAACAAAAATATTCATAATTCAGTGCTAAGGACTCAGAATTTGGTGAGCACAGAAATGAGATAAGTGTATCTGACTTGGTTTGTAGCACTTAGGGTGGTGCCCTGAGCTACAGAGCGCAGTCACACCTGGGTATATACACATACACCCATGTGCTCACTACAGGAACTAGCTTATGTGGGCTGCTGTTAACAACTGTATTATTTCTGTGTTAAATGTTATTTAGCAGAGAAAACAACTTTAATTATTAGAGACAGGTGTGGCATAGCTTCTTTGTGGCAAATGCATAACGATACAGATTGTGCATTTTTGTGAAACATGGTTATGCAATTCTCTTTCAAATGGATTTTGAAACATAAGGGATGAACTTCCCGAAGAAGCCTTTTTGTCCAAACAATACTAATCCTCTTTATTTCTTCAATTTGAGTACTAAAGAGAACTCTTGTTTATTTTCTCTATAACGTTTAATTTTCTCACTATCTGTCACATTAAGTTCTCGGAAATACATTTCTGTGCCATTGTAGCAGATGCACCTGCTAAACTCATATATATATGAAAGAGTTCATTTGGATTCACAGTTCCAGAGGATAGAATTCATAATTGTGGGGATAGCATGGAAGGAGGCAACAGGCATAGCAACTGGAGCAGGAAGCTAAAAGCTGAGAGCTCATAATGCAACCATGCTCACAATACAGAGAGCAAACTGGAAATGGTTCAAGCCTCTAAACTCTTGAAGCATGCATCCAGAAACATACTTCTTCCAACAAGGCCACACCTCCTAATCTCCCCAAACAGCACCACCAACCTGTGGTCAAGTGTTCAAATGCCAAGATTGGGGGGGACATACACAATATTATAGGAAAAAAAAACATGCGAAATGCAGTTTGAAATGACATCAAAATAACTTTTTTTATTCCTAATATGCCACTTTTTTGATGTTTTACTACATTATGGCTGAGATACTGTTTAATTAATTTCGGATCTGAACTTTTGTTTTTAAGTGTTCAAATAGTCTTAAAAATGGTAGGACTTGTTAAATATATGTTTTAAATTACATTTATTTGATAATTAGAAAAAGTTAATTCATTAAAATTCAACATTTGTTATAATGGGATCCTATAAAAATTAGGATAATTTGGAATGAAGTCAGATAAACTTTGTGTTTGCAATGATTTTTGTCTTGGAAGTTTAGTAATATTTATATTAGAGAACAATGCAAATGCTTAAAATATTCTATAAATTACCTTGTATTAAAAGGCCAATTTTTAACATTAAAAAATAAAATTTGTAGGAAAAAGAAAAAAATTCCAGTCTCAATGATTCTGAAAATAAACCCTCATTAGCAAACTAAAATTCTATTATCCTTCCTGCCTCTCTTAAGCAGAATCCCCCAAGCTCAGGACTAATGTTTGACTATGGGTCTCTACATCTGTTTCCACAAGTTGTTAGATGAAGCCTCTCTGATGACTATTGGGCTAGGTACCAATCTATGAGTAGAGCAGAATATACTTAGGCATCGTTACATTGACATTTTTTCTTCTAGTTGTGTTAGGTTCTATCCTAGGTCTCCGGGCCATCAAGCCTCTGGGTCTGGGCACTCCATAGAAGCAGTATCAGGGGTGTGCTCACTCTCCCCAAACAGGACCAGTGATTGTTTAGCCACTTCCACAATATGTCACCCTTAGCCCAGCATGTCCCATGAGCAGGTCTAAGGTTATGTGGCTGGGTTGGTGTTCCAATCCCTTCATTGGAAGTCTTGCCTGGTCATAGGAGGTGGCCAGTTCAGGCTACTTATCACCAATTGCTAGGAATCTTAGCTGCGCTCATCCTTGTAGATTCCTGGGAGTTTCCTTTTCACTAGGATTCTACCTGACCCCAAATATCCCCCTTTTCCAGTCATCATGTTTAGTACTCTTGCCCACACCCCTACCAGCCTGATTGCTCATCTTCCCATTCCCACCCCCCACCCAGTCTAACCAGAATGATCAAGGACATCACAAGAAAACCCAAAGAATCAACTAACCCAGGTACATAGGAGCTCACAGAGACTGAACTGACAACCAGGGAACCTGCTTGGGACTTACATAGGACCTCTGTATATATGTGACAGTTGTATAGCTTGATCTTCTTGAGCTACTTCTAACAGTGGGAGCAGGGGATGGCTGACTCCTTTGCTGGCTTTTGGGACACTACTCATACTGTATTGCCTTGCCCAGCCTTAATACCAACTGAGATGCTCAGCCTTACTACAACTTGATATACCATGTTTTGTTGATATCCATGGGAAGCCTGTCCTTTTCTAAGTAGAAATTGAGGAGGAGTAGATGTGAGGAGGGGCATAGAACGGAGGTGGGGGAAGGGACTGAGAGAAGAGGAGGGAAGGGAAACTGCAGTCAGGTTGTAAAATAGATATATAGATGGATAGATAGATAGATCGATAGATAGGTAAATGATAGGTAGGTAGGTAGGTAGATAGGTGGATGGATGGATGGATAGATAGATAGATAGATAGATAGATAGATAGATAGATAGATAGATAGATAGATAGAAGTTAGGTGAACAAATACATTTAAAAAAAGAAAACTAACAGAAATGGAGTAACAGAGAGATGACAGTTTCAATTCGTATCAAGGAAGCACAACTCACTACAATGGAAGACAAATTTCTGAGACTTCACTTCAGAGTGAATGACAGCTTCCTACTGGTGGGTTAAGGAAAAAAAAACTCATTCCAAATAATCCAGTTGTTGTGTAAACATGATCTATTCACACACTGGAGCTGTTTCCTCACTCTGTGGACAAAGCAGGACTGAAGCAGTCAGCATGAAATTAAGGTCAGAGTGAGATCTGAAACTGGCATATGGTAATAATTGGATAGCACATACAGGATTTCTTTTCCTCTATTCCTGGGCAGAAAAACATACACTTCAGCCTTTGTCCTTATTCTTTTGAAATATTAAAGTTTTGAGAGCATTTGAAAAATAATATGAAAATTAATTTCAGTGTAATTTCATTTTGGAAGCTGGAGGAATGTGCCACTCATCATTCTCCAGCAGTCACACAGAAAATCCTATGCTGCAGTGGAGTCCAACTCTGTCAATTAGATGGTGAAAATTATTCACAGGGTGTCAACTGATGAGCAGAAGTTTGTGTCACAAATCTGTTTTATGTCAATGTGTCTTGTAAAGAAAAATTCAGAAGCTCAAAATTTTCTCAAAATATACAATGTTCCACAATATTGTAATTTTTCATACACTTGGTTTATACATGCCATATTTGGAATCTTGTCTTTCTGTGTTTTATACAACAGCAGTTTTATGCAATATTTATTGAGAACATTTATACAAAAATACCTATAACATTTTTTTTTACCAGAAATTGTTTAAGAAGACATTTTTGGTTATAAGAAAATATATTTTTGTGTACACATTCAAAAGTACAACTTATCCACTGTGGTGATATTGTGTTCCTCAAAATATTGTGCACCCTAATAAACTTCTCTGGGGACAGAGAACAGAACAGCCACTAGATATAGGGGCCAGAAAATGGTGGCACACACGCCTTTAATCCTAGCATTCCAGAGGTAGAGATCTGTCTGTATCACTGTGAGTTTAAAGCCACAGTGGAAACAGCCAGGCATGGCGACAGGAGCCTTTAATCTCAGGAAGTGATGGCAGGAAGCAGAAAGGTGTATAAGGTGTGAGGACCAGGAACTAGAGCTGTTTAAGCTTTAGGCTTTTGAGCAGCACAGTTCAGAGGAGAGGCATCCAGTCTGAGGAAACAGGATCAGCTGAGGAATTGGCAAGGTAAGGTGGCTGTGGCTTGTTCTGTTTCTCTGATCTTCCAGCGTTCGCCCCAATACCTGGTTCCAGGTTTGTTTTTATTAATAAGACCTTTTAACAATTCATGCTATAATCCACATTTAAAAATATTAACCATTAAATAGGAGTAAAATATCCAAACGAATGACAGAATATAAAAATTTGTTATGGTAAATCGGAAAAACATGGCAATGTTAACATTTATTTTTATGTTATTATTTCTTTTCACTAAAAAGAATTCTGATTAGTATAAAGTTTTAGAATATTTCATCATCATCACTTTGATTTGATTACTGGTTATATATATATATATATATATATATATATATATATATATATATATATATATACCTCTGTTGTGGTTTGAATGGGGGTTGGTTAGATCAGTGGGGTATCCGAAATAAATATTCTCTCAGCCTGAAGGAAAAGAAATCTCAAAAGGAGCAGAAGAGCTACAAAGACCTTGAAAAAGCACACAGCACAATGGGAACAATTCACTGTGTCGTGAGATAAAAATATGAAGATATAGATAGACAACAGAGTTATTAAGGGGATGCTAGACAAACATTCAGTTAATAGGACTTTGCCATTGTTTGGGAGGTTATCAGTGACAATGGTATAGTCAGGAATAGGAAAGGGACATGCTAACATGTAATGAAGGAGGTTATGAGGACTTTTCATGGCAAAACAATATCCTCACAGGAGGTGAAAAAGAGTTCGAGGAAGAGGACTAGAAACAGAGAAACTTAGCAAATTCTCAACCACTGTAAGCAGAACTTAATGATTATGGTAATGAAATTATTAGTTTAAATAACCGAAAATACTCAAAAATAGTAGATAAATGCAATGGAACTTGATAATTAATATGCCAGCATAGAATAGATACAGAGATTCAGAACTATACTCACATTCTGCCATGGAAATTTTATATCATTCACTAGAAGATGAGCAAAGTAGAGAAGGTCAAGGAAAACAATTTTTATAGTGTTTGATTTTTACTTTGAAGCCAGGTGCCAGCAGAACAACACAATAGAGATGGCCCCAGGCAGTCTGAAGATAACGAGAATGACCTAGAGCAGAGATGTCTTTTTTGAAGTAAATGATGCACGGATTGTAAGAAACACCATAGGAGAAGAGGAAAAGGATAAAAAGTTAACATAAAAACAAGCACGTAGGAAGGATGAGAAGTTGATGTTGGAGATGTAGGAGGGAAAGAGCTTATAGTTGAAATATAACATAATATATGATTATTTTCATTTGGAATTGGCACTTTTTATTTTACTTAAAAAGCATTATCCTCTCCATTTACGTCTCATGAAAAAGCCTGCATTAATTTTGGAGTTTGAATTACAATCCAGCTCAGCTTACATTCTTTAGTTTGTTTGAAAATGAAAGCAACAAATTTAAACAACTGTGATTTAATATTGATCACACTTTTAATGTGGAAACTTATCTATTGCTAAAGTGCAGAGAATAAGTGTGGTGAACTATTCAGCCCTAAATGAAACATTTATATCACAACCCTCCTCACAAGGTTTATGGAATATTACAGAAGGGGTGGGGAGACTGTCCTGACTCCTGGTGTCAGTTTGCCACACACTAGAGTCATTTTGTAAGAGGGAACCTCAACTGAGAAAATGTCCCCACCAGACTGGGATATTCTCAAGCCTGAGAAGCATATTCTTGTTTAGTGATTTATGTGGGATGGTTAAACCATTTGGAATTGTGGCAGCCCTGGGCAGGTGTTCCTGAGTTCTATAAGAAAGTACTAAGCCACATGGCTAAACATAGATAATAATTATGGACTAATTTAAGTCTAAGAGCTAGTTAGTAATATGCCTGAGCTACCAGCTAAGCATTTATAAGTAATACTAAGCCTCTGACTCAATTATTTTTGAAGCAGCTGCCTGGGTATTTGGAAATAGGCAGGCAGGAGAGAAACTCCCGCCTACAGATAGATATTGGATAAACAGTTGTCATGTTCTTCCCTGGGGAATACTTTTTCTCCTACTTTCAAAATCCCATTGTTGCCTAAAGTTCTTTGTGTAGGGTTGAGGTCTCATGAGTCTTCCTCCACCCAGATTACCATGTCTATTGTTGTCCTTGCTCAGCTTACGTTTGGGCAGACATGATGGTGAAGCATGAGAATATCTTCTAACATGACTAAGAAGCACATTCTCACAGCAAACTCCACCATCCTCTGGCTCTTACAATTCTCTGTAAGTGATGATCCCTGGCACAGATTCAGGTGTTGTGTTATAGATTTATTAGCTGGGACTGGGATGCACAACTCAGCATTGTGATTTGTCGTGGTTTTCTCTAATGACCTCAGCCTGTTTCAATGAGAAGTTTTCTTGAGGAGGAGTGAGACTCATACTTACTGTGAGTATAAAGACAAATATTTAGAATATAGTTAGAGATAATTCTGTTTTAGTAAAGTAGTGGTTGTGCATTCTTCTCCAAGATCTATTACTTCACTAACCCTGGGTAGTTGGCTTGGTTTCCAGTACCTGGCATAATTTTCTCCTTGTAGGACAGTTGTTCAGAAAATTTAGAGGGCTTTTGGTTACTGCCAAGGTATGTGTGCCACTACTGAACCCACTAGACATTGCTGTAGTTCATATGCTTCATATCCATTTAGGACTGTTGGTAGCTTCCCTCTTTTGAAAGCTTGCACGGTTCCTTTCATTGTCATGAAAGTTAGTCTTCAGGGAGGAGGCTTTCAGGTCATTTCCAGCCCAAGGACATCTGAGCCTGTGTCTGAAGTACACCACGGTGTCTTCAGCAACAGGGACTTGCCTTCCACTTCTGGGGGGAAATCAAGGGCAATAGCAACAACCTGTATGTTTTAGGAATCTCTTGGACAGTCCAACCAACAAATCAAAAGAAGGCATTTCACGCCAGATATTGGGATTTTGTTAGATAGTCTTTTGCTCTTAAAGGGAGCATTGTTAGCCCAGCTGGGAAATTATATTTAAACTATGTTTGCACATTTATACACTGACTTTATATATATATATATATATATATATATATATATATATATATATATATATATATATGTGTGTGTGTGTGTGTGTGTGTGTGTGTGTGTGTGTGTGTGTGTGTGTATGTATGTAGATAGTTAATAATATGATTCTTTATGACTATTTAAATTCTGCTATCAAAATGTTTTAGTGAACGCTTGACACCAAGCCAAATAACTTGGGTTCAATATCCAAAACCCATGGGGTGGAAGGAGAGAACTGATTTTCTCATGTTGTCCTCTGACCTCAATACACCTGCTGTCCACCTATGTTGACCCTTCCTAAATAAATAAATAAATAAATAAATAAATAAATAAATAAATAAATAAATAAATTTTTAAGGGAAATAATTTGAATAATCCTGAGACTGAAAAGAAAGAACAGCTGCCTGTTAATTAATGGAATGAATTTAGGTTTTGTAACATAGCTGTTTCATGAGAATAATAGAAAGAACACTGATTTTCAGTTTCTATTTGTTATAGGTCATGTAAGTTTATCTAATTAATTTCAATGCATTGTATTGCAACATTACAGGCATTATAAGTCTACCTAATTAATTTCAATGCATTTATACTAATCATTTTATTTCTTCCCCAGTCCAATGTTTTTATTATATACTTTTTGGATATTTGAAAGCTTTTGATCAATTCTCAAAATTCAGGAGAAGTTAATTTTTGAAAATTATCACCATTATGTTCATTTCTTTTTTCCAAGAATGCAATTTTGAAAGTTAATCACAGCCATTCCAGGAACAGTTCCAGTTTTATTTTAAAGTTATTTTGTTATGGAGGCAATCATAATATAGATATGACGATTTCAACTGAAAGCCATTGTCTCCTTTCAAGGACTTCACTGAAATGAGAAACCGGGAGGCAAACTTAAGCACTCTGGTGAGTGTCTATGTGTTTTAGTGGCAGGTTAGGAATACTGCCTACTAATCACAAATCTCATGCAGAAGTCTCATTGACTTTATCATTGGACTTTCTCTTATTCAGAGTTTCAGTAAATAGTAAGGAAATGTTTTCATACTTCATTTATAAAGCAATGCTTATTTTATATTCAGTGGGTAGAAAATCCTTGATACTGAAAGAGATCAATTCAGGAAAAGATACATTGAGGAAAAAAAGATACAAAGATAAACAGTATAAAAAAGAAATCAATTCCCAGAAAAACTTCTGTCTCTGAGTGTGGATGTGCCAAGGGCTGAAAATAACTTTAGCGCAACAAGGAAAGATCTAGTAACAGAAAATGTGTTAAAGCAAAGAAAATGGCCAAGAATGAAAGGCTTGGAGGCTCTAAATACTCATGGTCTTTAGTCTCCTCCTTGGGTCATGTTCCTAATGTAACCCACTTTGAGCTAGTTACAAACAAGAAAAAATAAACTGAAGTTTTATTAATCTGATTCTTGAAGCAATTCAGATATTAGGTCTGCATGTCCAGATGTTGCTCTGTGCTCTGCAGGAGACATCAACCAGGGAGAAAGAAGGTTCATTTGCATAGTAACACTTAGAAGTCACATTCCTTTCTTTCTCTAACATTTTGCCATGACAAAAGCCTAAAAGCAAAGGTTTCTAAAATTTATTTAGCTAGTATTCTAGTTATTCAGTAGCATTTACTTTAGGAAAATCTGATTTGGTCATTAAATAGCAGAACATTCTTTCCTTTCTCTAAGTTTAAAGGGGTTTAATATTTTATGAATTTGAGTATTAAAACATAAAGGATTTTCTGGGAAATTTTTTAGATTTTTGAATATTTATAAATTGGAATTTTATTGATGCAAAAATGTGAGAAACTGCATTTTTTGAACTAAGATCATTGAAGTCTTGTGAACAGATATTGTCTGCAATGGTATTATGATTTTCAAGTTGAAGAAGTATCAGAGCAGAAATTTTATGAAAATTATAAAAAGCTTAATACTCATAGTAGACCCACACCATGTGTTAATTCACATACTGTGTTTGTCAGAATAACATTTTATGTCCTTGTGTTTCTGTGAAATGTAGAGTGCAACAGTGTGAATTGTTGATTTGCTTCTTTGGTATCTGAAAATTGGAAGGAAAATTAAACCATGGGGGATGTCACTTTTTTTTTCTTACACTAAATTTTATAGTTAGATGTAGTAAGTTTGCCCACTCAATTATCTAGCCAAATATAATGAATTATATGAACACCTCATTTCTCATCAGGTTAAGGAAATTAATTCAAAAATGCTTAAAAACTCAAATAGAAAACTTGGAACCTATATAGCTACCAAGAAAAACAAGGAAAAAACACTTCAAAATTTTGAAATTGGCATGGATTTTTTTGTCCTTGCTTATTTGTTTATTTATTTATGTATTCTTTCATATATTGCATCCAGACCACAGTTTCCTCTCCCTTCTCTCTTTGCCTATACCCCCCATCTAATACTCCTCCATTTCACTTCAGAAAAGGGCATGGTTCCCAGAGATATCAACCAAACATGGCATATCAAGTTACAATAAGACTAGGCATCTCACCTCATGTTAAGATAAGGCAACCCAGTAGGAGGAAAAGGGTCCCAAAAGTAGACAAAAGTGTCAGAGACAGGCCCACTCCCACTGTTAGGAGTTCCACAAGAAGACCAAATTATATGACCACAACCTGTATACCGGGGCCCTAGGTCTGTCTCCCTGGTTGTCAGTTGAGTCTCTGTGAGCCCCTATGAGCTCAGGTTAATTGAGTCTGTGCAGGGTAATAGGTATGGATCTATTTCTATTTTTCTATTCTTCTACTTGATACTTCCAGTTAGATTAGCACCATTCCTTGAAGATGCTTTCTTTTTTTCCATCGTATAATTTTAGTTTTTTTTAGTCAAAAATCAGTTGTCCACAGGTGTGTGAATTCATGTCAGGATTTTTTATTTGATTACATAGATCCACTTGCCTGATTTTATGCCAATACCATGCAATTTTTATTACTATAGCTCTATAGTACAACTTGAAATCAGGGGTAGTGATACCTCCAGAAGTTCTGTTATTGTACAGGATTGATTTAGTTATCCTGGGCTTTTTTGTATATGAAGAAGAGTATTGTTCTTTCACAATCTATAAATAATTGCGTTGAGATTTTAATAAGAACTGTGCTGAATCTATAGATTGCTTTTAGTAAGATGGCTATTTTTACTATCTTAATCCTGCTGATTTATGACCATGAGTGATCTTTCCATTTTCTTATATCTTCACTCATTTCCTTCTTCAAAGACTTGAAGTTCACCTGCTTGGTTAGAGTTACATCAAGGTATTTTATATTATTTGTGACTATTTAAAGGAAATTCTTCCCTAATTTCTTTCTCAGATGGTTAACATTTGAATATAGGAGGGCTACTGATTATTTTTATATAATCTTGTATTTAGCCACTTCACTGAAGGTATTTATCAACTGTAGGATTTTTTCTCTTAGAATTTTAGGGCTGAGTTATGTATACTATCATATCATATGCAAATAGGAATACTTTGACTCCTGCTTTTCAAATTTATATATCCATTATCTAAATTAATTGTCTTGTTGCTCTGGCTGGAATTTCAAGTACAATATTAAATAGATATGGAGAGAGTGGACAGCCTTGTCTTGTCCCTAATCTTAGTATTACTGCTTTGCGTTTCTCTCCATTTAATTTGATGTTGGCTACTGGCTCTCTCTATATATTGTCTTTATTAAGTTTAGGCATGTCCCTGTATCTCTGAGCTCTCCAAGGCTATTATCATGGTGGGGTATTTGATTTTGTCAAATGTTTTTTTCAGCATTTAATGAGATGGTTATGTGTTTTTCCCATTAAGTTTGTTTATATGGTGGATTACATTGACAGATTTTTATGTTGAACTATTCCTGTATCTCTGAGATGAAGTCTACTTGATCATGATGTACGATCTCTTTGACATGTTGTTGGATTTGGGTTTTGAGTATTTTTACATCAATGTTCAATAGGGATATTTGTCTGTAATTCTTCTCTTTTTCTTTGTTGAGTCTTTGTGTGGTTTGTGTATCAGTGTGACTATGGCCTCATAAGATGAATTTCATAGTGTTCCTTCTGTTCCTATTTTGTGGAATAATTTGAAAAGCATTAGCTTTTTAAAAAAAAAATTCTGGTAGAATACTGCACTAAAACCATGGGGCCCTGAACTTTTTTTGGTTGGGAGACTTTCAATGACAGCTTCTATTTACTTAGGGGTTAGGGGTCATTTAAATGGTTTATCTGATCTTGATTTAACTTAGGCAAGACACATCTAACAAGAAATTTATCCATTTCTTTTAGATTTTCCAGTTTTGTGTAGTACAGGTTTTTGAAGCATAGCCTAATCATTCTTTGGAGTTTTCGGTGTCTGTTGTTATGTCTCCCTTTTCATTTCTGATTTTGTTAATTTGGATATTTCTTCTCTGTCTTTTAGTTTTTTTAGATAAAGGTTTATCTACCTTGTTGATTTTCTCAAAGTATCAACTCTTTGTATCATGATTTTTTGCACTGTTCTCTGTTTCTCTATTTTATTGATTTCAGCCCTCAGTTTGATTATTTACTCCTGACCACTCTTCTTTGGTGTGTTTCCTTCTTTTTGTTCTGAAAGTTTCAGGTGTGCATTTAAGTTGTTTTTAATATGAGATCTCTGCAATTTATGTATGAAGGAACTTAGTGCTATAAACTTTAGTACTGTAAACTCTAAACACAGCTTTCATCATGTCATATAAGTTTGGGTAGGTTGTACATTCATTTTTATTAAATTTTAGGAAATCCTTAATTTCATTATTTATTTCTACCTTGACCGAGTAGTCATTCAGTATAAAACTGTTCAGCTTCCATGAACTTACAGGCTTTCTATCATTTCTGTCATTGTTGAAATCCAGCTTTATTCTATGGTGGCTTGATAGGATACAGGGGGTTATTTCAATTTTTTTGTGTCTGTTGAGACTTGCTTTATGGCTGAATATGCAGTCAGTTTTGGAGAATGTTCCATGAGGTGCTAAGAAGAAGATATATTCTTTTGTGTTGGGGTGAAATATTCTTTAGATATCTGTTAGGTCCTTTTGGTTCATAACATCTGTTAACTCCATTATTTCTCTTCTTAGTTTAAGTCTGTGTGACTTGTCCATTAGTGAGATTGAGGGTATTAAAGTCTTCTACCATCAGTGTGTAAGGGTTGATGTGTGATTTAAACTTTAGCAATGCTTATTTTAAAAAAATGTGGGTGTCCTTGATTTTGGGACGTACATGTTGAGAATTGAAATGCCATCTTGGTGGATTTTTCCCTTTGATGAGTATGAAGGGTCCTTCCTCATATCTTTTGATTACTCCTGGTTTGAAGTCTATTTGTTAAATGTTAAAATAAATACAAAAGCTTGCTTTTGGTGGTCATTGGCTTGGAAAAACTTTTTTGAACCTTTTACTCTGAGATAATATATATCTTTGATGTTAAGGTGTGTTTCTTGTGTGCAGCAGAAGGATGGTTCTTGTTTTCACACCCATTCTGCTAGTCTTTGTCTTTATATTGGGGAATTGAGTCCATTGATATTGAGAGATATCAATAACCAAAGATTGTTAATTCCTGTTATTTTGTTGTAGTTGTTGTTGTTGTTAGTGTGTGTGTGTGTGTGTGTGTGTGTGTATGTGCACGTGTGTGTGTTCCTTCTTTGGGTTATGCTGGTGTGAGAGTATTTATTGCCTGTAATTTCACGGGTGTAGCTAACTACGTTGGGTTGAGGTTTCCCTTCTATTATCTTCTGTACATCAGAATTTGTGAATAGCTATTATTTAAATTTGACTTTATCATGGAATATCTTGTCTTCTCCATTTGAATGTTTTACTGGGAGCAGTAATCTGGGCTGGCATCTGTGCTCTTTTAGAGTCTGCAGCACATCTGCCCAGGCCCTTCTGGCTTTTAGAGTCTCCATTGAGAAGTCGGGCAGAATTCTACAAGGTCTGCCTTTATATGTTACTTAGCCTTTTTTCTCTTGTAGCCTTTAATATCCTTTTATTGTTCTGTGTGTTTAGTGTTTTGATTATTATGTTTGAGAGGACTTTCTTTTCTTGTCCAACCTACTTGGTATTCGGTAAGCTTCTTTTACTTTTATAGGCATATACTTTTGGTTAAAAAAATTTCTTCTATGATTTTGTTAAAAAAATATTTTCTCACCCATTGATTTAAATTCAATTTCCTAGTCACTTGAGGCTAATTACCCAACAACATTGTAGTGACTAAATTTTACTACATTAAGCATTAATCCTGATATTAACACACCACTAAATATATTTCTTATATTCTCTTCTCCTAACATACCAACTTCTTTGACCCCTGAATATTTATGATGAATGTAGATACAATTTCAATGATTATATTTCTACCAGGGTGGTCAGGCTTGCTGGAAACTGTTTTGTACACACTAAGCTG
Organism: Peromyscus eremicus; assembly: GCF_949786415.1. Taxonomy (NCBI): domain Eukaryota; kingdom Metazoa; phylum Chordata; class Mammalia; order Rodentia; family Cricetidae; genus Peromyscus; species Peromyscus eremicus. The sequence goes on along the minus strand of NC_081430.1, from coordinate 29,876,744 downwards.
TCTTACCAGCCTTGTTTTGAATTTTTGAACAGCATATGAAAACTATAGAAAATACCCATATATGGTACCCATACCAAATACTCATATATTTACTTGAATAAAGATAGGACCAACTCTGCACCAGGTCCTCTGCATATATGTTATGGCTGTTAGTTTGGTGTTTTTGTGTGACTCCTAACAATGGGACAGGGTGTGTTTCTGATGCTTCTGCCTGCTCTGAAGACTCTTTTCATCCTGTTGGGTTGCCTTGTTCAGACTAGAAATGAGGGCTTTTGCCTTGTCTTAGTGTATCTTGTTTTGTCATGTTTGGTTGTAAACTCATGGAGGCCTGCTCTTTTCTGAAGGGAAATAGAGGGGGAGTAGTTCTGGGGAGAGAGGAGGTAAGGGGAGCTTGGGGGAGTCGGGGGAGGAGAAACTATAATCAGTATGAGATAATAATTTACTTTCAATTAAAAAAATCTAGATTTTTTTTAAAGGGGAGGAAGGCCTGAAGGGAGGACATGCTAATCGAATCTTGCATTTCTAGAATCTTGAGTTGAGACTAATAGACTGATACATGAAATACTACATGACAGTTATATAAATGAGATGGAGAAACACAGTTTGCAAGGTAAAAAGACATAAGCAAGACTGGAGTAGAATCCCATGAGGAATTGAAAACAAAGGAATATTTTTTACTTATACTCTCTTAAGATCTCATGACATTTGAGAAGGAGAAAATTGTAACTTTTTGACCATCTTTGTCTATCATACTTGCAAACTAAAGTTCCTAGATAAAAAGTCTTTGTTACTTTTAAAGACTGATTGGCATTTTCTAATCATGAATAGCTGGAATACCGAAGATAGAAAATCAGACTTTTTTTTTTTTTTTTAGTGTCTTTACTCTGTGAATAGCCATTTATTGACTAAGAACCTTGTTACTGTCATCAAAACTTGGGGATGGTGCTCACATTTAACAGATAACTAGCTTTCACCAACCCAACTAATAAGAATGTTATCAGATTGTACCCAAAACCTGACAGATTTCCTTACTTTACTATAATCCATCCAACTGATGCTTCCTCTGAGGTTTTGGAAAGTGTTTTGATTTATGACTTTTATTTGTTCTATAAATATTAAAACTTTTCATGAAACTGTTACTGCCTTGGATGGAAACCTGAACCCATGTTCTTGGGCCATGGTCACTCATATTTAGCTTCAGAATAAACTACCTCTATTCCCTTTAAGTTGGCACTTATGCTTTGAATTAGCATGCCCTTCTGAGTTAGAAAAAAATAAATTGAACCTCAGTGATCAGAACACAATTACTATTGTCATTCTATTACTATTAGCTTAATATATTCACTTTTTAGACCTTATATCTCATCTCTCAATTTTATATAACTTGAATTACAGTATTTACTTTTGCTCAGAAAGTTACTATGAAAGATCTCACTTGTGTGTGTGAGAAACATTTGAAAGTGGTTCAGTCAGCCACACAAATTAAATGTGAATACATGTGGTCTTCATTTACCATGGTCTCCTATTCCTTGTTCTCCCTCTCTGTTGTTGATCCAGCTGGAATCTCCCACTCACCCAAGCTCTCTTTCCCTCGACCCTCGCCCTTCACTACCCCCACTCATGTCCAGGCTGTTCATGTAGATCTCATTCCATTTCTCTGTCATTGGGCAATCCCTGTGTCTTTCTTGGGGTCCTGATTTCCAGGTAGCCTCCCTGGTGATGTGAGTAGCAGTCCAGTCATCCTTGTTCCACATCTAGTATCCTGTTATGAGTGAGTACATACCATGTTTGTCTTTCTGAGTCTGGGATACCTCACTCAGGATGATTTTTTCTAGGTCCATCCATTTGTCTGCAAACCTCATGATGTCATTGTTTTTCTCTGCTGAGTAGTATTCCATTGTGTATATGTACCACATTTTGTTTATCCATTCTTCAGTTGAAGGGCATCTAGGTTGTTTCCATGTTCTGGCTATTACAAACAATGCTGATATGAACATAGCTAGAGAGGCCCACAGAAATCCACAAAGATACCCCCACAACAGACTGCTGGCAATGGTCGAGAGACAGTCCGAATTGACCTACTCTGGTGATGGGATGGCCAAACACCCTAATTGTCGTGCTAGAAACCTCATCCAACTACTGAGGGATCTGGATGCAGAGATCATGACTAGGCCCCAGGTGGATCTCTGGGAGTCCAATTAGCGAGAATGAGGAGGGTTTATATGAGAGAGAATTGTTGAGACCAAGGTCGGATAAAGCACAGAGACAAATAGCCAAACAAACGGAAACACATGAAATATGAACCAATGGCTGAGGGGTCACCAACTGGATCAGGCCCTCTGAGTGGGTGAGACAGTTGATTGGCCTGATCTGTTTGGGAGGCATCCAGGCACTGGCACTGGGTCCTGTGCTCATTGCATGAGTTGGCTGTTTGAAACCTGGGGCCTATGAAGGGTCGCTTGGCTCGGCCTGGGAGGAGGGGACTGGACCTACCTGGACTGAGTCCACCAGGTTGATCTCAGTCTGTGGGGAAGGCTTTGCCCTGGAGGAGATTGGAATGGGAGGCGGGCTGGGGGGAAGGTGAGGGGGGCGGGAGGGGGGAGAACAAGGGAATCTGTGCCTGTATGTAGAACTTAATTGTATTGCAAAATAAAAATTTAAAAAAAAAATGTGAATACAGGGTTACCTGTAGACAAATTTCTAAGTGGTCTTATTGAGCAAAATACACAGAGCCAAATATAGGGGTGAAAGTCTTAGAGATCAGGGAAACAGCAAGCCATTTTAAGTAAACACAGAAGTCAGGCAGTGGTAGCATACACCCTTAATCCGATCACTTGGCAGGGAGGGTCTCTGTGTGTTCAAGGACATACTAGGGAACAGAGTCAAGCATGGTGACACATGCCTTTAATTCTAGTACCAACCATAGAGACCTGGAGGTCTGTGCAGACAGGCAGTGACAAGTAAGTGAGGTAGCTGGGCTAAGAGCCAGTGAGAGGGCAGTACAGCAAGGCAATAAAGGCATGGGTAGACAGGAAGTAGCTCACTTTGGAAGCTGTGGCATGATGAGATAAGGTTAGTGGGTGGCTATTCCTATTTCCCTGATCTTTAAGGCTTTCACCCCTATATTTGACTCCGTGTATTTTGTTTAATAAGACGACTTAGAAATTCGTCTACAGTTACCTGCTGAATTTTAACTCAATTTTAGGTTAAAGTAGGTCCAAGGCAGTATATAGGAAATTTATAGAAATTTAGATGAGGGCTTCATAAATTATAGAATCTAAGAAGACAAAATAGAAATCTCAGTGTATAGAAAGATTGGGCTTCTTGGTGTTTTTTGCTTCCTAGTAACGTTATCATTAAATAAAACATGATATTTCAGAATTCCTTGGTAGTAATCTATTAAGGTTTCACAGATGCCTAAAAGAAATCTCGCAGGGATTGGTATTATTTTAGACAATAAAAATGATAATAATATTTAGCATATTTTGTAGTTATATCTGAAGTCAAGAAATAAAATAAGAAATTGAAATAGCATGTCATGAATGCATCTGACTTATCAGAAAAATTAGCTCTAACTTCTATGTATTAAATTATCAGAATGAATCATTTCTCATAGGAAATAGATGATCCTGAATTTTTCTATGAGTTATTGTACTGAAAATATTTTATTGGAGAGTTGTTTGATACAATCTTTTCTAATGAAACCTTCATTTTTCAATTTATTGTCAGACTTGTAAAGTAATGATATAAATTAGCAAAATATTCAAAGAAGTCATTCATTAATAATATAAAAGAATTTATATCTAAAAGAACCCTTTCAATGACTTTCATTTCACCGTGTATCTTGAGGTATTCAGTAGAATCCATTTCCTTGCCTTTAATGATTGTTCCACCTCAGAGACACAATCTTGGAAAATTACCATTTTGAGTACTTCTTCATAATCTGTTACTTTATTAAATGTTAATGTAATTGCCAAAGGAAATGAACTAAAACAAATTGTTCACAGGAAAGAAGACATATTTAAGATTTGTGGATACATTTCACTGAACATTAAATAAAGGTAAAAACGTGCACCATGCTACCTTGTCACTAGATTAGAAAGGATGCATACTTATCTCCCACTGCTGAAACCCCTGTTATGCACTTATATTCTTCTTTTAAAGCAGAATAATTGCAGAATGAAGAAAATTCATGAAAAAGTTGTATGAAATAGCCATCTGACTAGGAAGGAATGATCCTCTCCCTAAGAATATTCTTCTTTTTGTGTGTATTAACACAAAAACTGAGCAAGAAGACTATGGAACATAATTCCTTCATGAAAGGTAATTTCTGATTTTGGTTTATGTTACAAAATATTATTTTGACCTTCTAAATATAATAACATAAATGAAATATTTTGAATCACAAAGGGGATGGCATGACCAAAATTTTAGCAAGTGTCTGAATTTAAGTTATCATAAAATTCTTGTAGTTTAATATGGTAGCTGTTTCTCAATGGATTCAATAAAAGTCAATTTGAAAAGATACTCCCTAGAACTTTAGTGAAAATGAAGGAGTGAGCATTTATTTTTTCCTGTTTGAGATACTTGCAGGAACTCTAAAATTTTCATCATGCAAGAAAATATCAGCTGTGTTTTTTTCCATAAATGCCTTTTCTCAGGTTGAGAAAGTTCTATTCTCCACCTACTAGTTTGATAACTGTATTTTGTATTATGAAAAAGTAGTTAATTTGTTAACTGTCATTAATTAAGATGATCAATTTCCCCTCTTAATTACATTTAGGGGGCATATTTCATTTATAGCAGTTAGGTTAGCGGTCACCTCAGGATCACACAGTTTCCTGAAATACCTGAAATCCGTCATTGTACTTTTTTCTTTCAAGCTATCCTTACCTGTTAGAACATATATTTAATGCTCATCAATGCAGTTCATATTTCTTTTTCAGAGACCTGTTTTTGAACAAAGCAACCTGAGGATCAGTACTCCACCCCTCAAAAACCCTCCCAGACCAACAACCAAAGTTATACAAGAAGAAAGGTTAAGAAAAACTTAATGAAACCAGAGTTCAGGGAAAGGATAGTACATCTAACAAGGAGGGGGAAGGCAAACAAATTCAGAAGAGATCAAAGAAACAGTTGTTCAAGTTATTCAAGTATTGTGCATGGAGGCATTCATTCGGGTGGGTTTGAAAGGCTCAGTCCACTCAGAATGACGTGAGCCTTGGGTGTGAAAATTATACTCCGCATCTATCAGCTCAGTAAAGAAGAGCTAAGTACATTCTAGTATGGTCAGTTTGACTCTGCAATCACTTAAGACTGGTCTGGGTGGCACAAATACCAAAAGGAGAGCTTGAGATAAGAAATCGCTAAACCACATTTATGAACAGTTGTTGACCAGTTAGCTTTTGCTAGTATCAGGCCAGGACGACACAGCTAATTTTTGTCTACTGTTCCCAGACTACCCATTAGTTTGATGGCCAGATTAGGATCCTCTGATCAGCTCTTCCATTTTAACTTATCAGTTAGCAAATTGGGGATTGCTTTTAGAGAAGTTAGCACTAAATGTTTTAAGCTGTCTTTGAGAAGGTGCACCTTCTCCTACTTTCCTAGCTTCCGGCTTCCCCAAAACCGTTCTACCTTAGCTTTCCTATCATTTTGGTGCAGAGACTGAAGTTGCTTGTAAGTGATTGGAGTCTTCTCCTATCTCACCCAGTTAGAGTCATATCTGTCAAATACTCTACAGTCTCCACATGGATGTGACCTTCTAGATACTCAGAATGATGTTTGAGTTTTTCAAAGACTCTTTGAGTTTATCCTTCAGTGTTTACTCATTAAGCTTTTGAGTTAGCTTATCATTTGCTGAAAGCATATCTACAATTAAGCAATGTTTCATTTGTATGACATGCTCCTAGAATATTTCTTTGCAATTTCCTAGAGTGTTTCTTTGCGATGGTGAACTCATGGGTCCAAGAGAACAACCTTGCAACTGAAGTGTGCTAAGAAGCCATTAGTTTGATCAAATACTGAAATTTTTGTTTATGGAACTTTTAGGGGCTTCTACCTAGTTCTAACCTTTCCAGCAGTGAGCTGGATGCTAATCTCATGGTAACTGTAGACAGTTTTTTAAACATTGCACATCATGGAAGAGGGAATGAACCCAGACATTGTCAGAATACATAGAGCTCTATCATTAAATAAAGATTAGTTAGGATTTTTGTTCTTGACCAGCACTGCTCAGGCAAGTGCATATAACTGACTCACTAATCTCTGCATAGCTTACAATAAGAATTGAGAACAGATATTGGATTTTTATTATTCTCTTGAGAGTTTTAAAAGTTCTTATTCACCAATCTTCACCACAATCTAACTCAAAAAGGCTGTGCCCCTGTGAATTTGTATGTCAAAAGCATGTTTGTATACTGTCATATATTACTCTATATCTGGATCAAAAGAATATATTAGTTTCATTTGAATTCCAATAAGTATTTATGGACTTATCCATTATAGAAAGAGAACCTATATCTTAATTAGAAAAAAATTCCTAAAGAAATAGATGATATAGATTATTCATAAGCTTCATCTGATTTCTCAAAGATTTAATTTGTTAAGATAACTCCACTAATTATTTGATTTTCATATCAATTTCCTGAAATAAAATAAAAGTTTAGAATTACTTGTTTAAAAGACACAATAACAAATATATAATTTTTGATTTTTAAAAACTTAATTAAGATTTCCAAAGTTCAAAATAAAATGATCAGAACACAATCTGGCATATCTCAGTATCACAGTAAAAAGCATATTATTTTTATTATTATTTTATTTTATAATTAATTTAATTTTACATATCAGCCATGGATTCCCCTGTCCTCCCTCCTCCCAGCCCCCAGCCTTCCTACCCCAATCCCACAGCATTCCCACCTTCTCCAAAGCAAGTTCTCCCCTGGGGATTCAGCTCAGCCTGGTAGATTCAGTTGAAGCAGATCCAGTCCCCTCCTCCCTACACCAAGGCTGAGCAAAATGTCTCAGCAAAGGCCCTAGGTTCCAAAAAGCCAGCTCATGCACTAAGGACAGGTCCCAGTCCCACTGCCTGGGGCCCTCCTAAATAGTTCAAGCTAATCAACTGTCTCACTTATCCAGAGGGTCTGATCCAGTTTCATGGGGGCTCCTCAGCTATTGGTTCATAGTTCATGTGTTTCCACTAGTTTGGCTATTTGTCCCTGTGCTTTTTCCAATCATGGTCTCAATTTTTCTTGCTCATATAATCCCTCCTCTCTCATTCTTTTTAAACTTACGCATTTACTTATTTTTACATTTATTTAATTTATTATATGTATATGAATTCCTTGTCTGCACGCATGTTTGTATACTATATGTGTGTTCTGTGCCCCAAGAAGTCAGAAGAGTGTGTTAGATTTCTTGGAACCTGATTTGCAGTTAGTTGTGAGCCGCCAAGTAGGTGCTTGGAATCAAACCTGGGTTTCTTGCAAAAGCAGCAAGAGGTCTTAACCACTGAGACACCTCTCTATCCCCCAAAGCATATATTGTTAAATTAATGTATTTTGTTTTGGTTGAGGTAGAGATATAATTTATTGAAGTCAAAGAAACCATAATATTCTAGCAGTATCAATTGCAGAAAGTGATTGGATATCAGATTTTTAGCAAGATATTAAAACATACAGATAATTAAAGGCTATATTTTAAAATCATTTTACTATTTACTACTCTAAATGCTAATACATATCTATCAATATAATAGGTACCTAGAACAAAATACTGAAAATAGACCACACTATATGTCTCTGTGGCGCCAATATTCTAACATAACAGAACAATAAATAAAATAAGCATAAGCAGGTAATATGGGAGATGGGGAACTGCAAATGAAAAAGTGGAGTGTCACCCTAGGTGTGAGAGGTTGGGAATTTAAACAAACAAACAAAAAAGGATTAGAAGGGCAGAGGAAGAGGTTTTTGAAAAAAGATACAAAAAAGGCCACAAATTGAAAACAAAAATTTAATGCAAACCTCAGAAGAATGACTTGGCAAGGTATATATATATATTTATATATATATATATAAAGAAAAAAGTACAGCCAGGGCAGTGTGGCCAAAGACAGTAGCAGATGAAGGTAGGTAGCCACCATCAAATTATGAAGTTATAATTATAAATTATAAAGTCACAAAGAAGAAAGTGGAGAGTTATAAAGCAGTTGCAGAAGAGCAAAGAGTCTCAAAGTCTCCACCAAGATGGCAGCAGTAGAAGTGTACATGATTTGATGTGGTAAAGGTTCATTGCTCTGCTCCACAGCTAAGTGAATATTTTGGAAATGATCTAAAGGAAAGGCCAACACGTGACAAATTGGACTTCATGAAATTCAAAACCTGCTGCACAGCAAAGGAAAGAGTGAAGTAAGTAAAGATGCAGCCTACAGAAATGATAAAAACACTCTTTGCCACCTACCCATCTAGCCTAGTAAGTGTCCAGAACATACAGAGATGTCAAAAAACTCAACACCAAAACTAAAATAACCCAATTAAAATTGGGCTGCAAAACCTACATGGAGAACTCTCAAAAGAAGAAGTAACTAGGAAACATTTAAAAGTCTGTTCAATATCCTTAGCCATCAGGGAAATTCAGATTAAAAACTACTTTAAAATTCTAACTCTTGCCAATAAGCTTAGCTAGTATTAAAAATACAAGTGACAGCAAATGCTGCTGTGGATATGGAGAAAGAGGAATGCTTATACACTTTTTCTGTATTAGTGTAAAATAGTACAGTTACGTTAGAATTTTCTCAAAATTACTAGAAATAAAACTACCGTGTAATCCAGCTATATGATTTGTGGGAATATACCAGAGAACTTTATACCAAACTACAAAGATGTCTGCATGTCCATGTCTATTGTTAATCTACTCACAACAACGAGAAAACACAAGCAACCTCTATGCCCATCAACTGATACGTGGATAATGAGAATGAAGTACATTTAAACAGTAGGATTTTGGGGGTAAGGGGGTGAGACTAGTTTTCTCTGTGTAGCTTTGCACCTTTCCTGGAACTCACTCTGTAGCTCAGGCTGGCCTCAAACTCAAAGAGATCCACCTGCCTCTGCCTCCTGAGTGCTGGGATTAAAGGTGTGTGCCACCACTACCCGGCTGAACAGTAGGATTTTACTCTTTGGGAAGAGAAATGTAATTTCAGGTAAATAGATGGGACTTGAAAAAATTTTGTGGAATAAAGTAACTCAGACCCAGAAAGACAAATGTCACAGGCACATGCTTTCTCTAACATGTAATCCTACCTTTGATTACTTAGGTAGGTCTGTTCACATGACTTGAAATACCTGTGAAAGCTAGAGAACTAAGACAAAGACCTGCTATATGTGTGTGCTTGGTGTGGTGGGGTTGCCCCAGAGGAGAATGGGTAGAATGGATAGCACAAGTAAAAGAGAAATATAGAAGGGGAATACTGAGGATGGGAAGATTTAATAAGGAAGGGAGATAAAAAAATTGTTAATATAAGGAGACAGATATAATGGATTAACAAAATGAAGAGTATATAAAAAAGCTACATAGAAGGCTACTGTCTTCCAACTCAAATGAAGTATATAAAATATAGATTGAATGGAATACCTTCAAGGCTAGGTAATGCTGCTCTTAGAATTAGTGGATTGTTGAACAAACTTCCACCCCGAAATGTAGGTTACCTCAACAGAATTTGGTCAGGGTAACCAAAGAGACTCCCCAAAACAACACAGGCTCTTGGCGGTCTTCTAATTGTTCACCAGAATGAGATGATCCAATTCTATTGTAGAAAATATTGAATACGTCCGTTGTGGGAAATCGAAAGCTAGAATTTAGCTAGAAGCTTCCTCCCTGCTTTTGAGCTTCCAAAGTGCCAGAGGTGCGGTGAAGACTGCTATGAAGGAAAGGCGTCAATGGTTTACATAACTGTCACCCTTATAAGCCACAAAACCACCTTGCCAGGCAAGACATGTCTACCAGTACAAAAGAAGCGCAACTATTGTTAGGGTAACCAACTTCCCATTAGATTGGAAGCCCTTTGCATGGGAAGAAATCCATGACTGGTACTCTAAGTCTGATTAACCACCCGTATCTGGCAAGTAGTTGACCCAAGAGAGCAACTTACTACTGATTTTAAACCAAATTGACATAGCATTAAACTGCCATTCAAATGTCTGAGTTACCCATAACTCATACCCATAGATAAAAACTCATCTCAGCCATGATGAAGAAACATTTCTTCTCAGTGAGTAGCAGTGAGTACTGGATGCTCACGATGTTTAGAATAAGTGATATTTTCAGCTTCTGTTTTAAAAACAAGGAATTCACACCAAGAGCTGCAAAAATGCTATCTTCTGGATTCAATAGAACGATTACTTCATGAACTTATAAAAAAATTACTTGCCCATGATGGATGTGCAGAAGACTGGTCCTGTCAATGATCAGTCATGAATGGAAGAAGGTATAAGTAGGACTTACTCTTTATTGCGGAACTGTTAGCTATTGATAGATTCTGGGAGAAGAGGAGTATTTTATCTCAGTTGTGTACCCACTACTACGGAACCTCCCAGGCTCCAACAATAGCTGCAAATCCACAGTCACACACATGATCCTGAATAAACACAGTGGGTCACAAAACAAAATCAAAGATTTGTAAGGAAGAGGGCAATAGACAGGGATGCTGGGGTTTGGGAGAAGTTAGGGGTGAAAATGAACAGGATGCTTTATGGGGCAGGTTTCAAATTTAATCAATTAAAGGGAAACTCATGACATGTGCTAACTTTTCACATCAATTTATTTAAACAAAACTCTGTTTAAAGGAAAATAAATCCAGGGTCTTCTCTAGCATTGCTGTGAATGTATTTCAGTTGAGGTGTACTATAATACACACAGATGTTCATGAATGTGATGAGTTCAACTGAATTCTGGCTTGTTGATATATGTTAAAGCACTTTTCTTTCTATATTAATTTTGAGATCTGTTACAATAAGTTGAATCTCTGTTAAAAAAGAAAAAGAAAAAGAAAAAAAAACTATTAAGCCACAGAAAAACTTTAGTTTTACCAAACAACAGTGATAACAGAAATAAAATAGCATTGCTGTGGTCATTTCCTTTTAGGCTGAGCACTGCATAGGGAAGCCATGGGCTAAGGGCCAATAGGAAAAAATGTTCTCTAAAATGGATTGCAAAACCATTTCCTTCTCCTCAATAAAATGACTAGTTCTGCAATTTGACACAGTTCACAATGAGCCATAGCAGACTGTTCCTCCTTCGCTCTTTATGTGTCTGTAGTTTGAGTTGGCATTTGAAAAAGGGAGGATAGAGAAAACAGTTTTCCTTGCCTCTTAAAGCTTTCCTTTCTAGAGGCAGGGACCAATTAAAACACTTTTACACAGGGATGTTTACCTTCCACAGAAACCTACAACCTTATCTCAGATTTCACCACATGTTATTCTTCGTATTTATTTAAATTTGTCTTGGAATATCAACTCGATAAAAATTTCCAAGAATGCAAAACATTCAGGAGTGATTGTTAGTAAGAAAAGAAAATTCACAGTGCATGTAGACATACATATTTTATCCCAACAAACCAAGCAACCTCAACCAACAAGGTTTAGTTGCATGACTAAACTAGATGATAACAAACATACATTTCTTCTTTCCTTCCTTTTTAAAATTTAACTCATATATGAGTAAAAATACTTAACACCCCACGTAAAGATAACCTTTTATTCATCCTATTCATCTATACACATTGAGTTTTAATCACTTGAAGATATCTGGCATGATTCTCCATATCGGTAATAAATCATTTCCTCACACTGACTGATTTTCCTTTGTTATGATTGTTTTAGATTTGAAGTTTTGCTGTGGAACAATTCTTTTCTACACTATGAATATGTATTACTCTCATTGGTAAACAAAAAGCCGACAGGCTAGTAGCTGGGTGGGAAGTTAGGCAGGAAAACCAAACTGAGAATGATGGGAAGGAGGGCAGAGTCAGGAGATAAGCCAGCCAGCTGCCAGGCATGCAGGGTGTGTAGAAAATGAGGTAACAAGCCGTGAGCCATGTGGCAAAGCATAAGTAGAAATATGGGTTAATTTAAGTGTAAGAGTTGGCTAGTAACAAGTCTGAGCTATCAACAGAGCCTTTATAATTAATATTCAGCCTCTGAGTAAGTTATTTGGGACTGGACAATCAGAACAGAAAACATCCAATAAAACATTACAATGTTTTACTTTTTTGCTAGCTTTGAATCTAATGTAGTCTATGCTAGACTTGAGCTAATGATGTAGCTGAAGATGGTTTTGAACTCCTGACCCTCCCACCTCAACCTCTCAGGTTTAGGGATTACGGACTCACCCTACCACACCTATGTTCTGATCAAGAAATAGCAATGAATGTTTTCTCAAGAGATAACCACGTCATATGTTGAGGCATTTGTACGTAAAAATGTGTGCCCAGCATACCCCTCAGTGAAAATACAGTGAGTAGAGGTCAAGGGGAATTGACATAGACTGCCACAGCATAAAGAGCAAGTAGGAGTTAAACTTGGTCAAGACTGGTCTAAGAACACCTCAGTTTATTCTCAGGCACAAACTAAGTTATAAAAGTACTTAAAAACCAGTGTTTGGAAACTCTCTCTCTGTCTCTCTGTCTCTGTCTCTGTCTTTCTGTTTCTCTCTCTCTTTCTGTGGTGTGTGTGTGTGTGTGTGTGTGTGTGTGTGTGTGTGTGTGTGTGTAAAATCATCAGCATTGGCATGCATATTAGCAATAATACACGATGAACTATTTTGCCTGTGAGTGGTTAATTTTGAATAGTTTTCTTTATACTGATGCAAACTCCATTCCTGTGACTTCTGACAAGACTATGCATGAGTCTTGAGTAGGGCTTACACTTCTGCATATCCACTAGGTCAAGGTTATTGTCTGAACACTTTAGAGTCCAGTTTGAATGCTTTCATCAATTTTCTGGGAGGACAAAAGTATTCTACTTGTAGTTCCTTGTGTATGTGCTTCTCAGCGTAAGTCTATAGCCTTCCATCCATGCCCCAGATCTAGGATCTTAAGATCTAATTATTCAGGTCAAATTTATCAATATATGGATAGATGTATGGATGTATGTATGTATGGATGGATGGATGGATAGATGAATAGAGGGGAGGAGGTATGAAGACATATGCTTCTTGGTCTTTTCTTTGAGAAATTTACTTTAAATTGTATTTCATTTTCTTTCTTATTGCTAGACCTCTGGCTTTCCTGTTTGAATTGATTTTAGGTTGTTCCTACAATGTCACAGAAGTTAATTCTATGCTAAACTCCTCCCTTTGATAAAATGCACCTTCATCACCTTCTTGAATATCTTTATACTCTACTTTGTCAGCACTCATTGTTTTTGAAGCCTGCCCTTAAGAAGGAGATATTAACATACACCTCTAATTCTAGCACCAAGGAAGCAGTAGGAAGAGGACCGTCAGCTTGGCCCATACAAAGTTTTTGTCCAGCCTGAGCTACATATTGTACACACATATGTGGTGATATTGTGTTCTCCAATATATTGTGCACCCTAATAAATTTATCTGGGATCAGAGAACAGAGCAGCCACTAGATATACACAGAGGCCAGAAAATGATGGCACACACGCCTTTAATCCTATCACTTGGGAGGGAGAGATCTGTGTGGATCTCTGTGAGTTCAAGGCCACACTAGGAACAGAGCCAGGTGTGGTAGCACACACCTTTAATCCCAGCACTTGAAATCTCATGTCTTTGTTTGGGAAAGACACACACCTTTATTCCAAGAAAATGATGACAGGAAGCAAAAAGGTGTATAAGGCATGAAGACCAAAAACTAGAGGCTTTTTTAAGCTTTTAAGCTTTCAGCAGCAATTCAACTAAGATCCATTCAGATGAGGACACAGAGGCTTTCAGTTTGAGGAAACAGGATCAGCTGAGGAACTGGCGAGGTGAGGTTAGCTGTGGCATGTTCCGTTTCTCTGATCTTTCAGCGTTCAACCCAATACCTGGCTCTGGCTTTGTTTTTATTAATAAGACCTTCTAAAAATTTGTGCTATACCCATATACACACAAAAAGCAAGGCAGGACAAAAGTACGCATAGTCCTTGAGAGGAATTTATATTTCTATATTATCCAAGGTCAAGGTTATTTTCTGAACCCTTTATATCATGTGGAAATGATTCATTTGCCATATATATGTGTGAGATAAGAGATTAGTATTTTATTTCATATGGAAGTTTCCTTATTTCTTCTGGGGCCATCACTAAACCACCATGATATGCTGACATTTTGATCTCAGATTCCAACTACATGGATCCTGCAAGATACCAACCAGCAGATCAGTCTGGCACAGACAGGTGGGCAGGAAAGCAGGTCTTCTCAACAGTTCATCTATGATGCCAAGAAAAACTATCCTATTTCTTGCTGGGATAAATTCCCAATCAATACAGCTTCTGCCAGTTTTTCCTCTTAGGAACATGGCTTTCATTCCAAGCTGTGCTCTCCATCCACCCTTCCTTCACTCCTCATGAAATCTGGAAAAGGTGCTTATTTTATAACACATCATTTAATATTTTTTCATTCTCTTTAGATTTATTGATTTAAAGAAGGAAATGATGGTACACAGGAGTTTTAATCCATTGTACTAATTAGCATTTGTATCATTTAAGCTGACAAATTTTGTCAAAAATTTACTGTCTTAAAACAGCAACCATTCACATTGCTTACAAATCTGCATGTTGGCAAGTGACTTTGCTAATCTTGTTTACAGGCTTACTATCACCTTGCTGGCCAGTCAAGCCCGACTGCTGTTTTCTGGCCTCAGATGGAATGTGTCAGCTTCACTCCCTGCAGACTCTCATCTTCCAGCAGCTAGCCGGTCATGTTCTTATAGCAGAAGCAGTATTTCAAAAAAGAGTTGAACTCAGAACTCCGACAACCTAGACTTTGCTATCACACTGTCGCTTTCTTTGTATCTGTGAAAGCAAGTCACCTGATGAGCTCAGATTAAAGGGGAAAGAAAATAGGAAGAGTCACAAAGGCCACGTTCAAAAAAGTAAATGTAAAGCTGAAAGTCTAGGGCTTTCTGCTATCCAAACCTTATGACAGTGACCACACTGTGTCCATGGTTCTACATGCGCAGATTTAAACAACTACTGGATGAAAATACTTAGAAAGAAAAAAAAATATAACCATGCTGAATATATTCCACATTTTAAAAATATTTCTGGTGTTATTAATTAACCTGATTACTGCTGAGCTTAACCCCAGCAGATACAAATGTATTTCTTGCCAGTATCCATAGATAGCACAGTAATAACAAGTGGTATACAATATTACCATTTGTTAGATACGATGGATGATGTACAGACCAAGGCACACAAGAGGATGTGTGTAGGTTACATGCTAATATTACACAAATTTCTGTAAAGGACTTAAACATCCATAGAATTTGATATCTACGAGACTTCTTGGAATCAATTTCTCATCAAATATCAGGAAACAATGTCTGATTGCTGTTGATAGGTACACTAAATTTCCTATATTTCACCCTCTAGTTTCAAATACCATCTTGACCGGTTTCAAAAATGTAAAGAATTTAGATTAAAACTACCACCTAAGATTCAACAATTTTACTGTTCATTATATCACATGATGATTAATCGTGGTTGAACTGTTCCAAAACCTAGGAGATTTGTGAAGCATAATTCTGTGAAGGTTTTTCAGAGAAGACTAGCACTGAGAAAGTAAAGAGCAAGGAACAGCAAGACCTACCAGGGTACAAGTAGAGTGAGCAAATAGTCAAGGTTTATTTACCAGATGGGAAAAGCAAAAGTAGAATGTAAGTCCATCCTCCACAGTGGACTGTAGACCTAGCTGACCGCCAACAGCAACAGTATGCCACTAGCATGAAGGACTTACAAATTCTAGTCTACCATTTACTTTCTCCTTGACCACTCTTAGGGTGTTCTGGAGTGGAATTGTGGCTAATCTTGGTTTTTCAACTGTCATACCTGGTACAAGGGAACCTTACTTAAGGAACTGACTCCACAATATTGTCCAGTGGGCATGTCTCTAGGGCATTTTCTTAATTGTCAATCAATGTAGCAGGGCTCAGCCTGCTGTGGGCAACACCATCCCTACTCAGTTAGGCTTAGAATTTATAAGAAAAGTAGCTTCAAGTGAGCCTGTGTGCAAGTCAATTCCTCCATGGTCTCTGTTTAAGTTCTTGCCTTCAAGTTCCTGTTTATGTCCCTCCTCTAATGGACTAAACGATAGACTAAAATGTAGAAATGTAAGTCAAATAAACCCAAAAATTGCTTTTGTTCATAATTTTATTCCAGCAAAAGATAAGCAAAGCAGAATAGATGTTCTTCTTTCTGGAATGGGTAAGCCATACTTACTCACAATTCACTCACTGCAATTAGATGCAGGAATATGAGCAGATGTATAACTATCTATAAAGTCAAGCAAATTTCTGGGAAGAAGGGCAGCAGTGCCTTGCCCATGCTCCTGGGGGAGTGATTCCTAGCAGCCAGCCAGAAGCCGCTGAGACCATTTTAGTTCATTTTGTGCCCTAGCTTTGTCCTCTCTCTTACTTAGTCATGTGGCAAGATCCCTTCATTACTATCCTCATGTTCCTACCTTTCTCAATTTAAGCCTAACATTCATTTTAACAACATTTGTTTGCACCATAACAATGATGCCATATAGTCTGTTATAACTGATTGTGGGATTTTATTAAAATTGGCAACAGTAAAAAGTTTATGAATAAAGAATATCTAAAAATTAATTTATAGCCAAATGCATACTGAAACCAAGGTGTTTTGGTTTCATCATAAGGATTCACTATAGCTTTGTTTCTGAACACAATGTCCACTCGTGCTGTGTGTACCTTCATATGACACACCAAGGAACCCTACCTGAAATGCATGGGCTCAAGTTTGAACAATGATACCTTATGGATCTTGGTGATATGTTATGAATTGTGGTGTTTTTGCTGTACATACAATGTTTTCTATTATAATAGAAACATAATGGTTTAATAACAGAAAATAAATTCTTCATATTTTCCAAGAGTCACTCCTCACCATAATTGTATTGTATTACAAAGTTGGAATTTAAATGTAGATGACTTGTTGACTTGAGTTTCATTTTAAGCTATTATTAAATGAACTATGGCTCAAGATGAGAAAAGAGTATCTTTTTATGTTGTTGCAATAGTTTTCTAATCCTTTGATAGTTTCATACAATGTATTTTGATTATGTTCACCACTTCCACAAGTTCCTCTCTTTACTATATTCTTTGCTTTCCCACAGCTTCTCACCAAACTTTGAGATTACTTCTTTTCTTTCCTTCCTTTCCCATTGTAGAGGAACAAAAATTGTAGAATGAATATATATATGAATATATATATGGAATGTATTCAAATGGCTTACAGGATATGGTCTAGCTAGTCCAAAAATGGCTGGTCCAAGGACCCAATAGTTGTTCAGTGCAAGAGGTTGGATTTCTCAGCTGGTCTTCAGTATGCCAGTGAAATACCAGTGAAAGAAGGGACTTGTAGCAAGAGTGAGAGCAAGCAGGAAAAGAGAAAGCAAGTTTCCTTCTTCTGTGTCCTTTATATAGGCTTCCAGCAGAAGGTGTGGCACAGACTAAAGGTGGAACTTCCCATCTTAAAGATCCAGATTAAAAGTATGTCTTCCTTCTTCAAATGATTTAATTAATAAAAAAATTCCTTAGCCACTTCAGTTCTAGTTGATTTCAGATATAGTCAAGTTGACAGCTGATAATAGCCATCACAATTCCACCTCTTGTCAACTTGACACATAATCATATCTCCTTATGCCATGCTTAATTTCCAAATGAAAACAATAGCCAAGTCATAATTATATCTAACATGATATAACTATCTCTTGTACAACTGCAAACACATTATAAATTTTAGAATAGATTGCAATGTCCCTTGAGGGATATTCTTTTGATATGTGAACACTCATATGATACCACTGATATTCTCTTAACTGATGTTATATTACATGATAAAGAGAGGAAAGAAAACACAAATACCAGTAAATACATTCTTAACAAAAAATGAAATTCTTATGTCAGTTATAATCTTTATTTCTGCAACTGCTCTCATGGCCTTAGTTAGCATTTATAACTACCTTCCTCTACTACCCATGCTGTGCTTCCTCCACCTTTAATAAGCACCTTGGTTTTTTTTCCCCTGGAGAAGTGACCCATAATTTCATTGCTCAAGGGTCTGTGCCCTTTGTCATCCTGCCTGAATTAAGTTGTTGTAGTTTCCCATTGATTTTAATCACAGGATATGGTAGCACCAAGAGATGCCCTAAAGGATCTCTTGCACTCACACATCATCTTGCTTACCTCCATTGTAGAGAAGTAATCCAATTTCCCCTTGGTAACCTGGATCAATCACCCCTCCTAACATTGTTAATCCTGTCTTAACGATACTCTTATCCTGTTGGCTTAAAGGTCTGAGAAGTCCAAAGTGGCCAGGTGGAAGTCTGGGCTTCCAGTTCAAGGAATGCTTGCTGTGGCTATTAAATACCAATAGCTCCTCAGCCAGTGGTTGGATTAGATGTCCACCTTCCCCCTTTTTGCTGGTACTTTGTCTGGCTGGAACTTGTGAAGGTCTTATGCGTAGTATTACCATCCCTATGAATTCTCATGTGCCTCTGCCCTGTTGTATCTTTAAAACCCTTTTTTTGAAGTCATCTACCACATTGACCTCTCTTCTGCCACCTTTTCACAAAGATCCAAGGGCCTTGGGTGGGTCGGTGGGTGTGGTGGGGAAGACACACTATATGAATATAGAACAAAATTCTCACAATGTCTAAAATGATAATGTGCTTCTGTCATTTGGTATTACATATTTAAACAAAGCAGCATTCTGCTGTGGGATGTTCTGTATGGCAAATGTGTTGCTAAATAGTCAATAAATAAAACGCTGATTGGCCATTGGCTAGGCAGGAAGTGTAGGCGGGACAAGGAGGAGAATAAAGCTGGGAAGTGGAAGGCTGAGTCAGAGAGACACTGCCAGCCACCATGATGAGAAACAGCTTGTGAAGATGCCGGTAAGCCACGAGCCATGTGGCAAAGTATAGATTAAAGGAAATGGATTAATTTAAGCTGTAAGAACAGTTAGCAAGAAGCCTGCCACAGCCAAACAGTTTGTAACCAATATAAGTCTCTGTGTTTACTTGATTGGGTCTGAGGCTGTGGGACTGGCAGGTGAGAGAGATTTGCCCTGACCATGGGCTAGGCAGGAATACTCAAGCTACAGCATTCTCTTCATTGATAATTATAAAAATCATAGTATTGGTCAGCTGAAAGCCTTAAAGATTCTATATCTCCTTCAGTAGCAAATATTCAGTCAAAAATTTATTCTTCATGTAAAAATAAGTACATATGTCCCATTGCTATGCAAATTTGCTTTCATCATTTGTAAATAGTAAAGTTACTTGTATATCAAAGAATAACTTTCAACAAATCTCTTTATGATTTGTTATCATCTGTGTACCTGTTTTACACATTTTTATATCCAAGGTCACATAAAAAATTTTCACCCCAAAATGAAACATGATTAGAAAATGGTTAAGAATTTCTATATTAGGCCACTCTTGATTTTAAGATTATATTGGTTTTGGCATTTATATTTACCTTGTCATGAACAGTAGAAGATACAACTTCACATCATTGGCTGTGCAGTCCAGGAGCACTTAACTCAGAAGCCTTGATACAGGTGGAGCTAGGGTTTTGACTTAGACTAAAACAAAAAAAAAATTCACAATGAAATAATGTCAGTATGAAGCAAAGATGGAATTGTTTATTAAGTATACAACTACAGATAGTTTGAAGGGTTAAAAGTGACACACATTTAACTGTCATAGAAGAAACTGTGCAAGTGTCTGTGTGTGTGTGTGTGTGTGTGTGCATGCATGGGGGGTGGAGGGAGAAAGAATGACAGGTATTTTGTTTTTTCAATGTGTTCTTGCACACACATATTGTTCTTGGAGGAGGAAGACATGGGAGTCTGGTGGGGAGAGGAAATGATGTAATTATATTTAAATTAAAAAAAAGAAAAAATAGAAATTAGTAGAAATGTGAGGTGTAGTTCACAGCAAGAAAGAGAAAAGAATCTGACCATCATTGAAACTTCAAATGCTGAGTAAACATGTTTTAGAACATTGATTTTTATCTAGAGAATTTTTCTTTTATAAATGAGATTATAAGGTTGTTCAGGAGGTGCATTTTACAGTTTTATGTTAAAAATAGGTCAGCAAAGATCAAAGGAATTCTTACTAGATATAGATGACAAAGAATTCAGGAAAGGCATTTTTCTGTAAACATGATTCATAATCTTGTTTGTGAGGTTTTCTCAAAAAAGGATGGGTTTATAGGTGATAAAAGAAGGTGGGTAAGGTTAAACTCAGAGGTCACATGCATTTGGAGCTTGGACATGGTTCATTAGCTGTTCTGTATCTTATTTGAGATATCTCTTGGAAAAGGAAGTACAGTATCTCTCTGTGCAGGTAAGCATTACAGTGCTTATTGTTATCTGCGTCATATTTTTGACTTTCAGCCAGCAAGAAATACAAACTACCTTCCAAGGATTCAGGGCTATTTGTTATACATGTTCTCTGTATTTTCTGTCTCTGTACTGCTTCATGGTCTCTCCCTCCCCCATGTCTCTTCCTCTTTTTTCTTAATGTTTTAGTTTTTGAGATTATTATATAATTACATCCTATCCCCTTACCTCCCTACAAACCAGTTCATAAACCTCTCCTTGCTCTCTTTCAGATTCATGTCTTCTTTTTCATTAATTCTTGTTCAATGCCAATGTGTGTGTGTGTGTGTGTGTGTGTGTGTGTGTGCACATGTGCGCGTGTGTGCACATGTGCGCATGCACATGCATGGGTATGTGTGCATTTATAAACACACTCAGTTTGTATAACATAAATTGTGTTTTCAGGGCTGATCATTTGTTATTAGATAACCAGTTGGTGTTCTCTTCTCTGGAGAAGACTATTTCTACCACTTTCAGCATTAATTTCTGAAGCGCTTACAGTTTTTTTGGGTAGGGCTAAAGCCTCATGGGTTTTTCCCCATCTACTTTAGTGTGGCTATTGTTATTGTCCTTGTTCAGCTCTTGTTTATGTACTCGTGTTCCAAAAATGTATGAGTGTAGCATCTGACATGACTCGGAGACACATTATCACAGGGAACTTCCTATTCCACTAGATCTATTTTCCAATTCCCTCTTCCACAATAATCCTGACGCTTATGTGTGGGAGTATTTTGGAGATATATCCATTGGAACTGGGTTACATAACTGCATTTTAGTAGGCTGTAGTTCTCTATAATGGTCTCTCCATATGTTGCAAAGAGAAGTTTCCTTGATGAGGGGTGTGGGTATACAGGCAAATATCTATAATGTAGTTAGCGATTGTGCTTATTTAGTAAAGTGGTGGTTTGTTCTCCTCCAAAATCCATGACTTCACAAGCCCTGAGTAGCTAGTTGTCTAGGTTTCCAGCACCATGTTTTCCCTCTTGTTGAGTGGATCTCAAGTTCCAATTCGAGAACAGTTTGTTACCATCAAGGTATACATGTCGCTACTGCAGCTTTAGGGTTATCCTGCCATGCTGGTCACTGTGACACATTCATAGGTGTCATAACTGGGTAGGAAAGTTGGTTATTTCCCTCTTTTGGAAGCTTACATGTCACTTTCTGGTACCATGGAATTTGGTCTTCAGACAAGCGGCATTCGGGTCAGTTTCAGCTCAGGGACCTCTGAAACCTGTATCTGAATTGTGTGATGTCTTCAGCAATAAGGACTTACCTTCTACCGTGAGGGGCAACCAAGGGCAGTAACAATATACTCTATGTGAGTCTTCTGAACAATCTTAACAAACAACTACCTAGTATTGGGTTTTTGATAGGTGGTCTTTGACTTTTGGAGAGAGCACTGTCAGCCCAAGCCAGATGATAGAATTTTATTTATACTATATATGTATGTTTACATAAAGATTTACCTATGTTATAGAGTTATGTTTTAGATATCTAATAGTATGATTCCTTAAGAAAGTTTCAGACAGCCTTCCTGCTGTTTTATCCTCTTCCCTCATTCTTCTGTATTTGCCTTCTTTCTCTCTGCCTAAAGAGAACCCCCTTTTTCCCCCTTTCTCTTGTCAGATCACATGTGCCCTGCTATCCCCCTCCTCTATTGGTCCTCAACTTCACTACCCTCATAAATGGTTTCACTTAATTTTCTTGATTTTTGCAAATTACTTGTCTTAGTTAGGGTTTCTGTTGCTGCAAAAAGACATCATGACCACAGCAACTTTTATAACAGAAAACATTTACAGTTTCAGAGGTTTAGTCCATTATTATCACAGTGAGGAGCATGGTGGCAAGCAGACATACATTGTGCTGGAGAAGGAGCTGCTACATGTTGATATGCCAGCAACAGGAAGTAGACTGTGACACTGGGTGTTATTTTGAGCGTAGGAGATCTCAGAGCCTGCCGCCACAGTGACACACTTCCTCCAACAAGGCCACACCTATTTCAACAAGGCCACACCTCCTAATAATGCCACTACCTATGAGATTATGGGAGCTTTTGTGTTGGTAGAAGCCAGTTTCCTTGCTAAGTCAATAGACTGTAAAAGGTTTTTAATCTATTGTCATAAGATGTTAGTTTGGACACAAACTGGGCAAAAAAGTCTGTTCTGGAGGGCTAGAACTTATTCCAAGTTACATTCAAATTACCACATTACTCTAGGATACATAGTCACATGTACAGATTTGGAGCTTGGAGCCACTAATCAAAGAATATGAGAAGTTTTTCTTTCTGTCTGGTTTATCTTACTCAATATGATCTTTTTTAGTTCCATCCATTTACCAGAAAATGTCATGATTTCAATTTTCTTTATAGCTAAACAGTATCCCACAGTGTATATGTACAAAATTTTCATTTATTCATTCATTGGTGCTGTAAAATGTTGTTCTGTATGCTGTGAATATGTATTGCTCTGATTGGTTGATAAATAAAATGCTGATTGGCTAGTAGCCAGGCAGGAAGTATAGGTGGGGCAAGCAGACTAAATGAATGCTGGGAAGAGGAAGGGAGAGTCAGGAGTCACCAGCCAGACACAGAGGAAGCAAGATGACAAGGCAGAACTGAGAAAAGGTACCAAGTCACGTGGCTAGAGATAAATAACAATTACGGGTTAAATTAAGTGTAAGAGCTAGTCAGTAAAAGTCTGAGCTAATGGCCGAGCAGTTGCAATTAATATAAGCCTCTGTGTGTTTATTTGAGGGACTCGAGTGAGAGAGATTTGTCCTGACCACTGGCTGGGCTGGACACAGGAAAACTTCTGACTACAATTAGGCAGAGGACATTTTGCAAGTTTCTATTTTGGATGATATGGTAGGTTTATTTTTAGCATTTTGATAATTCTCCACACTGATTTCCATAGTGGCTGCAACAATTTTTCAATCCTACTAAAGTGAGTGATGGTTTCCTTTTCCCCAAATTACTCCAGAATTTGTTCTCCATTGTTTTGTTGAAATTTGCCATTCTAACTGGGATAAGATCAGATCTCAAAGTTGTTCTAATTTGCATTTCTTTAACTGCTAAGCATGATGAACATTTTTTGACATATTTCTCAGCCCTTGTTTTCTGTCTTTTGAGAACTCTCTGTTCAATTGCCAGGCTCATTTTTAAATGAGTCACTTGGGGTTTTGTTGTTGTTATTAATGTTTTGTTGTTTGTTTTGGTTTTATATTTGTTTCCGGTTATTTTTTGACTCTTTGTATTTGAATTTTTTATATATTCTGGATATTCATCCTTATCATAAATGTGTAGCTGGCGATGATGATTCTCTCTCATTCTATAGTCTTCCTCTTCACCAGGTTCATTGTTTCTTCAGCTGTACAAATGCTTTTTATTTTATGAAGTCTCACATGTCAGTTTTTGACCTCCATCAATTCATGAGCAAATGAAGTCCTACTCAGAAAATCCTTTCCTAGACCTATATCATGTAGAGTGCTACCTGTATTTTATCCTTGCAGTTTCAATGTTTCAGACTTCAAGTTTCAACCTTTGATTTATATGAAATTGTTTTTTGTGCAAACTGATAGATACAAGCCTAATTTAATTCCTCATCTTATGGACATCCAGTTTTCCAAGCAGCATGTGTTGAAGATGCATTTTTTTTCCAGACTGTGTTTTTGACATCTTTCTCAAAGAATAAATGGCTGGAATTATATTTAGTAGGACTACTTTTCTTCATTTAGCATGATGTTGACTGGATTTATCTTACATGTCTTTAATTATGTTGAGATATGTTCTCTCTAGCTCTATCTTCTCTATGACTTTTATCATGAAGCCATGTTGGATTTGTCACAAGCTTTTTCTCCATCTAGTGAGATGATCATAGGATTTTTGTCTTTAAATCCATGTATGCACTATATTGCATTTATTAACTTGCATATGTTGATGCCAAAATCACAGACCCCTTACAGGAATAAGAAATAGTTTATTCAGTAGCCTTTCTGAGTAACTATAGCTTGGAACACAGATTCAGGTTATCCCAAATTTCATGTTCCAATGTAGAAGTAGTTTCACAGACTTTTTATAGTTTCACAAAATAGAGAAATTCATAAACCAAGATAAGTTTAAAATACATTGGTGGGTACATCAGAGAGGCAGTTACATTGAGATGGGAGAATTTTTCCTATAAGCTCCAGACACTGTCTGATGGCATTCTTAGCTTTTGTGTTGGTAGAAGCCAGTTTCCTTGCTAAGTCAATAGACTGTAAAAGGTTTTTAATCTATTGTCATAAGATGTTAGTTTGGACACAAACTGGGCAAAAAAGTCTGTTCTGGAGGGCTAGAACTTATTCCAAGATAAGATAATCAGCTTCTGGGACCTGCAACTTTCCAATCTCTCCATAGTACTAAGGTTTTAATCAGCTCATCAATCTCTACAGACACAGATTCCCTTTGGGAATTTTTATTCACAGCCAGATACAACTTCTTTTCAGAAGTCTTTGTTCACACATATATGAACCATCCCTGAGTTTCAAGGATAAAGCCAACTTGATCACGGTAGAAAATTGTTATGATATATGTCTGTATTCAGTTTGGAAGATTTTGCTGCGCATTTTGAGTTGTGTTCACTGGGGATATTGATCTACAGTCTCTTTTCTTTTCTTTCTTTTTTTTTTCTCTTGTGCATTTACCTTGTTTGGGTGTTAGGCTGATACTGGCTTCATAAAGGGAGTGTGGGATTTCTCTTTCTGTTTCTAGTCTTTTGAATAGTTGAAGAAGAATTGATTGTATGTCTTCTTTGAATGTTGGCTAGAATTATGCTGGGAATCATTCTGATCCTGGACATTTTTTTTAAGTGGCAGGCTTTTATTACTATTTCATCTCATTTACTATGTATCTGTTATGATATTGATATTCCAGGCTTAATTTTGGTGGATTGACTGAATCTAGAAATTTATCCATTTCTCTGGAGCAAAGATTTTTAAAGCATTCCCTTATGATATTCTTAATTTCATTGACAATTACAAGCCCTGAAGAAAATTGGTACTTGATAGATGGGATAACTGCATTGTTTTACACATCAATATTTGTTTGGCATGGAAAGAAAACAGTACTACTGATGGCTCTGCTTACTCTGTATAGGGCAGACTATCATATTTCATTATTAAAAGAAAGCAAAACACACTTCTCTGCTTTAGTCAATGTTTTTTCTTTAACACTTGTAAACATTTTATGTTTAATTATGAAGCTAACTTTGAACCCATCACTTTGCATTAAAATACTCCTTTTTTCCCTCAATCAAAATGTGGCTCACAAAAAATTACATAAATGCTTTCAAACATTAAGTATTAAATGCTTTCAAACATTAAGTATAATGAAAGCATCACAAAAATAAAAATAGATGACACTATAAATACATCATAATGTTATGAGAGGTAATAAAATACACTTACTAGTAAGTTAAAACTTCCCTCATATATATAGTATGATCTAAATAAACCTTGATGTGACTAAATTTGGTTTTCAAAAAAAAAGCAAAAACTGAGTAAGGACAGACTGAATTACCAGTCTCCAAGGCCAACCTGAATACAGCCACTGATAAGTGAGTAATCCCTCAAGAAGGAGACCAACACTGAAGTTTTTCCTTTATTTTCTGTCAGTTCTAGAGACTGAACACAGGACATCATGTGTGCTAGGCAAGTAATCTGCCACTGAGCTATACCCCCAGCCCAACACATGTCACAGTTCCACAGGGGAGGCCAACTAGCAACCTGGAAACTCTCATTATGTTGATTTATACCTATCACGAAAGAGCTGAGATTATTTATTACTGAAATACTTTGGGATTTACCATCATTCCACAGAATGTCTGTGAACACTACCAGGTCATGAACTGGGGTCACTCGAGATGCTTCACAGTTCAAAAGGTATAGTTCAAAAGGTAGTTGTACTTTGTACCTAAAAATAGAATATCACAGAAATGAAGACTGAATAATTATGAATGCATCTTTGTTATTCATTACACGTGTTTACCAAACATCTTTATATTCTTCCCTCTAGTTTCCCCTCATCATGTAACTTTATATCATAAAATGTACATATTGTTAATTTAAGACCCTAGCAAAAATAATCTTTAGCTTAAGTTGCATCCCATTAAACTGATTGTCAGTTGAGATTATTGTAACTTAAAATTTGTTTTCTTTAACCTGTCTAACATCAAAGTACAGCAGTGCCTTTTATTCCCATGATCAAATGAATGTTTGACATCTTTGGTACCAAACCACAGCCAAATATCACAAGATAGGTTCCAAGTTCATTTCATATTGCTAGTCCATGTAAGTAAAAAACATTAAAATTTTGGGTATAATTTATATTAACTATCCTTTTCAAATAATTTCAAAATAATCATATCAATTACTGAATATTAGGAACTGTCAAAAAAGTACAGAATATAAAAGGAAGAGTACGTCAGTCAAGGACTTCCTCCTCTTCCGCATAGTTGATGTGCACATTTATTATATGTTAAGTAACGAAGTGATTTGTAAACAAGAGAAATACTTGACCTGAGAAATAAAATAAATAAGGTAAAAATGGCAAAAGGAACCAATCATAGATCTAACAGGAAACCATAGTGATATCAAAGATAGCAGAGAAGAGATTGCAGAGGAACACACAAACCTGTATTTTGTGACAGCCTGAAAATCCAAATTTGCTGTGATTGGTGTAATAAAAAGCTGATTGGCCAATGGTTAGGCAGGAAATATAGGTGGGATTTCTGGGGAGAGAAAGGAAGAGGAATCTAGGCAAGCAGAAGATGCCAGAAGACACAGAGAGGAAATTGGAGGTGCAAGATGGAAGAGAGGTGATACCACCAGGAAGAATATATATATATTCTTATATGTTATATGTTAACATATATATATATATATATATATGTGTGTGTGTGTGTGTGTGTGTGTGTGTGTGTGTTAATTTAAGTTATCAGAGCTAATTAGGAACAAGTCTAAACGATAGGCTGAGCTTTCATAATTAATTAGAAGTGTCTGTGTCATTATTTGGGAGCTGGCTGGTGGAACAGAAAAAGACTTGTTATAAGAAGGTGTTTATGTTTGGAGAAGTCGCCTATGGTGATGGTGCCTGCAAGGCTACTGGTGAGGATCATCAACACTCCTTAGTCTTACACAGACGACAGGAACTTCATAGGTGCAGCTGAAGTGAAGGTATAGCACCTTTGTGAGTTCAAGGCTCTGACATTATCTCCATGAGCCTTTAACTGGGCTATAGGCCCAGCTGCCAAGACCTACAACATGCCAGTAGTCCTCGAGCTGTGTCCCTGGAGTCCGGGGTTAAAGAAGCAGCAGCAAGCAGAACCACTGAAGACAATGCTGTGTTGTGTAGAAGAGTGAATGCTGAGACTGAAAGGAGGAGGCAAAGGACTTGGGAGATCACCACTCTGCATGGCAGTACAGTGTTAGTGCTGGCCAGTGAAAGCATGTGTACAGTTCTGCTGGAACGTGCTGCACAATCTCATTCAAAAGCTTTCTGGTTCATGTCAAACGGGCCCAACTTGAAAGGAAAGGTACACACAGAGCTGTAGTTTTCCATGTGAAACCTATAGGTCACTACTTAAAATGTGTGACTGTTCAGCCTGAAAAGAATCGAATGAGGGGCACTAGTTACGTGTACCAAGAGACAAATAGATGTAGAAGCCATGCAAATTAGTGTCAAGAAGACAATTTGTCTCCTAAGTGTAAAATAAAGCTGTTTAAAGTTTGGAGTGTAAGCTAAAAATCTATGCCAGTATAAAGACTGTCCTGGAATTACATTTTCTGTTTTTCTTCATGGCGTTGAATTCCCTACACCTTATATCATATTTGGAATAAATAAATCATTAACTGTCCAGTCTATACTTGAAAATAAAGTCCTGGAAATTTGTTTACTTTTTGAGTGCTAGAGTGGTAATTCTGTCAGTAAAGTTTTGCATCTCAAGCAAAAAGACCTGAGTGTGATTCCCACTAACCTACATAAAAAATGCTAGGCATGGCAGAGCTCATGTGTAATCCAAATGTGGGGGAGGAAAAGATAGCAGGATCCTTGGGTTTGACTCTCTACTCAGTCTACCCAAACTGGTGAACTCCAAGCCAAGGAGAGACCCTGTCTTGAATCAGAAGTGAGGACTTTTACTGAAAGCTGACAGATTTCATTTTATATTAAATTTATAATAATGCACAACTCAAACAAAAACAAAATACTTCCCAGGACTTCCCCTGGAATTTACTGTAATACCTTACTATATATACGGTAAAATTCTCTCTGCAAAAACTACATGTGTTTGCCAAGAAGTTTAAATGTATTTGTGAATAAAAATTTCCAACCAACAGCTTCAGTGCCTGTGTTCTCACCAGCACATATTACAGTCTCCATGTGAGACAGGCCACCAAAATGTAACAAATTTTAGAAACACAAAGCCACAGTGCAATAAAACTAAAATCAATAACACTGAAACATTCAAAGGTACACAAGTATGTAGATTTGTATACCTTTTTCATGAATGTAATATTGTACCAGTCTTTCTTTTTAGGAGGGGGCATCAATCAACTCCCCAAATCATGACATGGAGACTTATTACTAGTTTTGAATGCTCGGCCCAGCTTGGGGTCATTTCTGGCTAGCTATTTTAACTTAAATTAGCCTGTTTCTCTTTATCTACCTTTTGCCTCAGGGCTTTTTGCTTTTCTGTATAACCTACTCTGTTAGCTGGCTGGCAGCTGCATGGCTAGCCCCAGGCATCTCCATCTCTTTCTCCCTCATCTCTCCTTTTTCCTTCTCTCAGTCTCCTCAAGACTAGATTTCTCCTCCTATTTATTCTCTCTGCTTACCAGCCACCTAATCCTCTCCTGTCTAGTGTCAGCACTTCAGCTTTATATTAGACCAATCAGGTGCCTTAGCTAGGCAAGGTGAAACAGCAACACATCTTTAAACAAATAATTAAACAAACACAGCAGAAACAAATGTAACACATTCTTACATCATTAAACAAAAGCAGCAGAAACCAATGTAACACACCTTTGCACAGTTAAAGTAATATTCCATAACATGATAAGAAATTGAGAAGGTAAGTACTAGATCTCTTCATATACATGAAAACAGAGACACAACATTCCAAAGCCTTAGGACATAGCAATTACAGTACTAATAAGAAAAGTTTATAATGATCACACTGACATAGAAAAGATAGAAGTATTTGTTTGCCTACAAAATTGTGTGAGATGAATCCTTAAAATTTTCTATCTATCTACCACAAACACAACACCATACACTTGAGTGCACATGTACATACCTAATATTAGTTCTGTGTACCTGGAAAATTCTGATAAAGAGATTGTTCTGATTCTATTTTATGAATAAGCATCGGATGCCTGACTTGCTCTCTATCAATATCCACTATTAGAGTAAATTACAATTATTTTTGTATTGTGGTGCCCTTGAGTGTGTTGTAATCTCTTTTAAATTCCTAATGTACTTTGTTTCTTTATTATTATTATTATTATTATTATTTTTTTTTTTGGTTTTTTGAGACAGGGTTTCTCTGTGTAGCTTTGCACCTTTCCTGGAACTCACTTGGTAGTCCAGGCTGGCCTCGAACTCACAGAGATCCGCCTGGCTCTGCCTCCCGAGTGCTGGGATTAAAGGCGTGTGCCACCACCGCCCGGCTTCTTTATTATTTTTATGCATATGTTACTGTAGTATATAAGTATTCATCCTTATGAGTGTTGAATCAAAAGAAAATTATAAAATTATTTCGTTTATCATACTGCTTTCTAGCCTAATATACTAGTAATATAGTAGCCTTTGCTTCTATTAATGAGTATGGCCTTCTAAATGATATTTGCATCCTTTATTAAGTTATCATTGACATACAACTAGCTTTTACTCCAAGATGAGAAATATCTACTTACATCATAAACTATTTTGTCTCCAAGCCCTACCATTGTGGCAGAACCTGAATGCAACAACTCACTTCTCAGAAGAACACAAGAGAAAATCCCCATAACTGCTGAGTAAAATAAATATCATTAACACTTTACCATATTTATGATACAGAAAAGAATGAATATGCCTAAATTATCAAAACCTATTCTGTGGTTATTCACAAATCTACTCTGTGCCAATATTGCCTTGGGTTTTATGAAACAATTAGAGTATTATTTAAGAAATATACTCTGTTAATTTTCTACCTAGTTGGGTCAGTTTGCTGCACTATCTATTCCCATGTGGACTTCCTACAGAGACAGCATTAAGCTTTCCTGAGCATTGGTTTTGTGCAGATTTTATAATAATATTTTGCACATTGAGACGGTAAATCAGAGAACGGTTGAAAATCCTACATTGTTTTAAGAAAATTAAACTTATCTCTAATAGATTTCCTTAACTTTCCATTTATAATTCAGGAAAATCAAGCACAGGTCTGAATTAGACAACAAGAGTTACTCTGAATTAAAATTATTGAGTGTTTGAGCTTTTCAGACATAGACAAACAAAGATATAAATATATTTCAATGAATCAGCTCTCAGATCCTGAGCTAAAGCTACATTGAACTGCCATTGAAAATCTACAATTTCATTTGGTAGTCTAGTACCATAAATTTGTGAAATTAAATTCTCTGTGGTATACATTTTTCCTGAGAACTTTTCTACTGTCAAAAGAACTAATTTATAAACTCATTTTCTATAAATATAACAAGGCCATACAAAACTGTCATAATTTAATTATACTGAAACTGTTGCATATACAGTACATGAACATCACAATATTTCGAGTACTCTAATAATACTCCAGACCATGTGAACTGGACAATAGACTCCTCTTTTCCTATAAAATAAAACTAAGTGTTAAAATAAATAAATTGGCTAACTAAAATTAGTTCTGATCTCAAACATTTAAAGATTATTGCTTATCTTCTCCCTGGTGGGTGGTGGGTAGATTAAAAAAAAAACTGGATTACATATGAATATTCATGATTCTGTAAATGTTTATTCACTTTTTCCAATATTAGCTGAAATCATACCACTGATGGAAGCTTTTGTATATTTACTCAGCTGAACACTGATAACTTCCAAATATTAGAGGTAAACAATCTTAGACCATAGCCATATCCAGGTAAGAGTATCTATGACTATCTTGTTGACACCCTTATAGTATGAAAGAAATCTTTACACAAAGCACAATTTGTTCATGAACTCTTACCTTTTAATGACTAATAATAGTATAATGCCAATGACTGCCCTATTTAAAACTTTTTTGAAGATTTTAAATATATTTAGTAAGCAACATGTTAAGTAATTCTAAAATATCTATTCATTTGAGATTTTTCTTTTGAAGGCACAACTTTGAAGCTGTTTAGGAATTAAAGAGCAGCCACGGATTTATCTTCAGTCAGGTTTCTTCTAAACTAAAATAATGAAAAGCACAAACCCTATCCATTCTAAGTAAGAATAACCCCTGTGTTCTGCATAGTACATCTTTTCTAAAACATAATTAAAATAGTATTCTCTGAGAATTTCATAAATATACAAAATGAATTTTCATTATATTTGTCTTCTTCTCCCCATCCAACTCCTTCTGGATCCCCTATCCCCTTCCAAACTTCATGTCTATTCTTTTATTTAACAATACAGTTGAGTCCAGTTAGTGCCATCTATCCATGTGTGGATGTGGGGATGTCCAATGGTATATGGTCTACTTACTGTGAGTTACAGTACTAAAGAAAACTGACTCTTCCTCCCCTAACAGTCATAAACTCTTCAGTTAGGATTAGGCAGGTTCCTTTCTCATCCATGTTGGATTGACTGACTTGATCTTGTGTAAATCTTGTACAGGCAAACACAGCTGCCACAAGTCCTGTCCTGTCTAGAAGCTACCATTGTGACTAAATCATCCATGGTCTCTGGTCCTCACATATTTTCCTCTTCAGCTCTTACAAAGATCCCTGAACCCTGCACAAAGGATGTGAAATGTCCCATCTGAGACTGAGAACAACTTATACTTATTCTCTACACTTTAACCAGTGGTATGTCTCTGTATCAACCACCACTCACTACATACAGACACTTCTAAGATGATGACTGAACTGAGGCGATCTAAGGGTATGTAGATATATATTTGGAAGCTAGTTTGATATTATGTCCATTTAGCAAAATAATAGCAACAGATTCACTGCTAAGGCCTAAAGGCTCCCTAGCTGTAGTCAGAAGATTTCCTCTGTCCCAGCCTGCTGGCAGTCAGACAAATCTCTCCCACTCATGTCCCCCAAGTAAACACACAGAGGATTATATTAATTATAACTGCATGGCTATGGCTCAAACTTTTTGCAAGCTAGCTCTTATATCTTAAATTAGACCATAACTATTAATCTATGTATGGCCACATGTTCTGTGGCTTTACCTGCATCCCATTACATGTTGCTGGTTGGGCAGCTGACTGGTGTCTCTCCCTGCCTTTTTCCTGTCTGTTTCTTTGAATTTCCCCTGCCTCTAAGCTGCCTTGCCAAAGTCCAAATGGCTTTATTTATCAACCAATCATAGCAACACATATTCACATCATGCAGAAAAACATTCTCAGCAAATCAATGCAAGCTATTACGTGGGGATCTTAATGTGTCCTCCACAAATATAATAAATTAATCTACTTAGTCTTGAATCACTTAGATGAGATAAAGATATAAGTAGTTAATTTTCTTCTTTCCCATAAGAACAGGGATCCAGGCTCTGAATAATCCTAACTAATGGTATACACTATGTATATACCTAATGGTATACACTATGTATACACTAATGGTATACACATGAATATTACACTGTAGTTATTTTTATATTTTAATAACAGATTTTTAGTATTTTAATTTATAAAAGATGCCTGCTGTTATACCAAACATGAAGTATTTTGTATCAGTTTGTTAATATACATGAAATAAATATGATTTATTACTTAGGTGCTTGATAGTCACTTGCTTTTTAGCTTCAAGTCAAAAAATTATCCTAAAGTACATAAAAGCCTTGTGGTAATTTTTCTTAATAAGCCACAATTATCCTGCCTGAATGTCTTTACATGCTTTCTGTCTGTGTGGATCAACTTCATGGGTTCTACCAGGAGTCTATACTTTTAGATGGGGCTCAGGTACTACATTTTAGAGCTAGTTTCCATCTCAAATCCCAACTCAATTTGTGTTCAGCTTGTGTTTTATAGTCTTCTTGCATCGAAAGCTGCCTTTACTGGGAGTTTCACCCACATCATTCCCCACTTCTTCCCACAATCAGCTTCTTGAAGGCAAACATTTTTATGCTTTATCTGCATTCCTCACAAGCAAGGATCAGGTTTCTGAGCTATTGTTACTTAAAATTGCATTCTGTAACCAGTTTTTCACAACCTTCTAATAATAATCTCAAAAATAATATCATACCATCAACAGCTGGAGAGAATTTCCTATTGTGTGATATTGGAGCTCATGATGCTGCACTTACTTAATTTCAACCTAATTAGCTTGATATAGAGGGATTCATGCACGTAATTTTTAATTACCATTACTTAAAAACAAAAATAGGTGAGAGCTAATCCAACTACATCTTTCATAGGTTTATTGTCACTGCAAGAGTTTTCTTAAATCCTACCCACTGCTTCAGATGTTAACAGCCATTCTGGTCCTATACCAAACCTGAAAAAAATTAGAAGCTTGATGTACCTGATGCCCATTGTTCTTAATCTCATTCACATAATGTTAGGAATTTCAAATAATCCTTTAAAGCTTTGCCTAGGCAAGTGAGAACCAAAAGCATAGCACTTTAAAATAAAATGAAAGTTTTGTTCTGCTTCAGTAATCACTTCCATTTTTCATCTAGCTAATTCCATGATTATAATTGTTTTTTAACCTTAACCATATTTTGTTGAAAGCTGAATATACATAAGTAATTCATAAGCAAAAGCCAGCCAAATCACTGAGTTTAAATAATCCCCAATTCTATTTGTTCTTGTGAAGAAATATGGCCAAATATGCAAATGTAAATTTGAATACCCTCTCTTACATTGAACTTTCTTTTCATGCCTATAACACTAATTCTCTTCATAGGTATCAGCATTACATGTAGGTTAGCTAAATTTTAAAAGGATGTTTGATATTGTTTAGACATTTTTAACACAAAAAAACACTGTCATTTTCATTTGGGAGAACACTAAATGTTTTATCTTAGAATATATTCAGATTGACAAAATTTGAGAAGATAATATAGTTTCCATATATCCTACACCCAGTTTTGCCTGTTTTCAACATCTCATAATAGTGTGGTATTTTTATAACTAATTAAATAAAATCTATAATTTATTAATATTTTATTAATTTGTCCCATGCATTTTTCTGCTAGAGCACCCTATCTGTGCTGTCATATTGCAATCTTTGTCATTAGTCCAAGTTGAATTATGTCAATGCATTCTCTACAATTAGTGATATATTTTCTGTATATAAATATGATTAATTCCATTCGTTTGTATACTTTCAAAGGATATTACTTACAAGGAATAAAATACCCCTTTCCATGACATATTAGCAACATATATATGTATATAAAATAGCTATAAATTTTTTATATAATCTTTAACGTGTTTTAAAGTAAGTTTGAGCCTGTGATCATGGAAAAATTGGTCTCATTTATTTGTTGATTCTCCTCCACCTTCTCTTCCTCCTCCCCACTTCCTTCTCCTCCTTCTTTTCTGTTTTCTTCTTTCTTAGTTGGCAAATCTGGCTTCAATAGTGAAGTAATACTAGCCTCTGAAGGTGAACATCAAAGTTCCTACTACTTCCATTTTTTTTTTGTTTCTTTGATAACAGTGCTATTATCTGTTTTCATAAGTTTCCAAGAAGACAATCTGACCTTGAATTTCTTTCTTGAAGAGTTACTAAGTAACAACTCAATTTCTTTGAGGAAGTGACATTTGGGTTTTCCATTTCTTCTTGAACTAGCATTAGCAATTTGTGTCTTCCCATCTTCACATAGAGTGCCAGTGTCTTATAAAAAATGCATGACTCTTTCTTTGCAACTCTTCTAGAAACACTGGCGTTCACTACACTTGTCCATACTCCATAGATGACTAACATGCCATTGTTATTACAGCTTCAATACACAGTCATCTCCATTGATAGAAAGCCATCTAACCTCACATTCTCTCTACTTTTGTTTGATAGAGATAAGTCTTATTTCGTTATAACTTTGAATATGGAAGTCCAGCTGGCTATTTATTTTATTTCAGCAGTTTAAGTGCAGCATTTTGTTCTGTGCCACATGTTTTGAATAGAAATTCTACTGTAATTTTTCTCCTTGTTCTTCTATACTTAAAATACTGTACTTCTCTGCTTCCTTTATTTGCTTTTCTGCAGTTTTAATATGATACATTTAAATGTGTGTTATGTATGTTTTTGATTTGTATCTCAAATAGTGCTTGCAATGTATCATCAAACTTAAGAATCGTCTCAATTTTTTTTTGTAAATGATTTGCAATAAGTTTGGACATCTTAAATCTTAATCTACACATCTTTATCAAAGTTATATACTAAATAATGTACAATGCTACAAAAATCTCTTTGTGTGTGTGTTTTAAATACTTATCTTTACTTTGTATGTGTGAAAGATTGCCTGCATATATGTGTGTGTACTCCATGTATACAGCACCTGCAGAAGCCAGAAGAAGTTGTCAGAGCCTATGGGCCTGACTTGCATGTGGTATGGCTATAAGTTACCTTGTGTTTGCAGGAAACGGAACATAGTTTGTTGTTGTTGCAAGAAATGCAAGTGTTTTAAAGTGCTTAGTCATCTCTGCAGCTCTTCTTTTTTTTTGGGGGGGGGTATATTTCTTTGTTTGTTGCTTGTATGTTTGTTTGATATGGAGGTTTATTTTTTGTTATTTGCATGAGGATCATCTTATATAGCCAGACTTGCCAGTAACACAGATATTTGTGTGTCTCCCACACCCACATTAAGTGTGAGATTATAAGTATGTGCCATCATGTCTAGCTTTAAATTATCTTTTTGTTCTGTTTTCTTTTGAAGCCTATATTCTTTTATTTCATATTATGTGGCTCTTATATTTATATATATGTACAACATCATGTGGTGTGTGTGTGTGTGTGTGTGTGTGTGTGTGTGTATGTGTGTGTATGTAACACCTAAAAGTAGAAGTAAAGCTTTGTGTTTGTATAATAGGGCAGAGGGGATCAGTATTGGGAGAAGGAGGGGAAATAGTAACTTATAGGAAAGGCTATAGATTCAATATATAATATATAAATGTATAAAACTGTTTAAAAATTCAAATGCCGAACAACAAGAAAAGTTTTGAATGGAGGTACCCTGTATTAATGGTCAACACTCCCCCCAGAAGACATAACATGGCTATAGAAAAGGCATAGAGAATCAAGAATTTCTCTTCTTGGGTTGACTAAAGTGCAAATAAATATATTTTCCTTTATCAACTTTTTCATAATTTCTTTAAAGAAGTGACATGTTACGAGTATTATATATATATATATATATACATACATACATATGTATATATATTTATAATCAAATATAGTAGAGAAGAAAAAGAATGTGAAGAGTCGATGTAATTTACTTGTAAACAAAGCAGTCATGCGGGGCCTCTGCAATAGTCCTGTTGGTATGAATTTAGTATCTTGACACAGATCAGCTGATATTAAGCCATTAATACTCCCAAATAATTCTAAATTCTTCTACAAATAGTTCCTGGGCATCTTGTTTAGTAAACCCTTAATCCTCTCTTGTAATTCCTTAATCCCCTCTTTTAATTTTACTGAGGTCCCAGGTTTAAATTCCATGAGTGTCTATGACTTGTAGGGAGGCACTCTTAGAGGAAACTGGCATTTGGGGATCTTGGAAGACACATTTAAACAAGAGAGTTGTAGAAGCAGTTATAATACAAGTGAAAACACAGAAGCCGAATATGGAAGAGCTTGAACGTAGGAGCAGAAAGCCCCACTAGGGTCATTTCCCTTGTTGTTTAAGTTCTTTTTAATGGCTTACTAGCTTTGCCCTGGGAATATTTTAGGAAAGAAAAAAAGTTAATAAGAATTTTGTTTAAGGCATTCTATATACAAATGATGTTGTCCATGAGAGCATGAAAAATTTTATTCTTGCACTTTTAGAAGAATTCGCTCAATAAACAAATTTGCTCAAGAGAAGTTGTCCTTCAAATGGTGGCAGCCAAATTATTGTTGTTGAAATGATGTCTTTCAGGAAGACATAAGCAAAAGTCAGAATTGCTAAGGCATAACATTCAGGAAAAGGGAACTGTTTTCTTGGAGGCAGCCAGGATTTAGTTTTACTCATTCCTATGAGAGGTAACAATGCTCTAAAGCTTTGGACCCTCAATTTAATTGCTATCTAACTCCAAACACAAACTTCATAGCCTCAAACCACAGACTGATAAAAAACTAGACAGAATGTTTTCTTGGGATCATAGCCAAGTTTGTAGTGCAAAACTTTAAGTGGAAGGAGAAACATATCCAGTTTTATTGATGACCTACAGCAAAGTTTATTTCAGATCAATGCCAATTGGGCAAGAACCACAAACTCTCCTCAACATGAGTAGGAGCTCTGGGTGTGGTTGTAAATTGCATTTCCCTTTCTTAAAACAAGCTCTCCCTAGCGTTGCAGGAGCAGCAGCAGCAGCAGCAGCAGCAGCAGCAGCAGCAGCAACCAAAAGAAACACATGGTACATAAACAGATGACAAAAATTTGAACAATTCTATTGAAGATGCAAAAATGAGTCAGAACCAATAACAAAATCTGGGCCCAAGAGTGAAAATAAGGCAACTGAAAAAAAATTATGGTAAACAGCAAACAGTTCAGCCATGTTGCTGCCTTAGCACATTGGCAGAGAGCATACCAGCCATGAGCAGAACAGCAAGACCCCAGTGTCAATAGCAAGTACTTACTTAGTCCAACCTGGAGTCTGAGACATGCAAAAGTGCAAAGATATCTATGTGGTATGCTAGTGGCCTGGGACTCTCTAAGGGAGATGACCTCAGGCTTTAAGAAGAGTTTATTTATCCTCCAATAGATCTGTTTCACTCTGGATGATTTAAACCTGATTTGGGTAAGACCCACCCATCTGATTAGGAAAAGTTTCTAGATGGAAACTATATCAACAAATGCTTTCACAGGCATACCTAGATTAGCCTTTGATATGCTTGGATACTACAGCTTACTTAAGAAGACGCAGGAAGCTAACCATTGTGCCTTGGTCAGGATGCCCTTTCCACTTATTTAATTATCTTAGTAATTGATAGCTTTATATTTCTCATGAAGTTTAAGTTGACTTTTTGGAAGTTTTTGGGGTTTTTTTTATGCAATTCATTTTACAGGTGTGATGTGAGTTCTTTATAAATTGTATATTATGACTGTTATTACCACTGTATAGGAAAGCAATTTTAATATAATTATATTGAACCAGCCACCTTTCTGAAAAAATACCTTTTTCATAAATTTTTTTTTTCTGGAGGTAGAAAGCAGGTGCATCATCTATTTTTGTATTCTAACATTTTTTCTTGTTATATAAAGGGACATTAAGTATTTAAATGTGACAGGTGCATTTAAATGCATTAGACTTATCCTAAACACAGACAAAACTACACAAAAGAAATTTTTGTTGAAACTCTGCCTCTTTTTATGATTGCTTTCCATTGAATTTTCACATGTGTAACAAGACATAAATAATAAAACTAATGATGTTCTAGAAATGCATCAAAATTTAGATTGCTAGAAACACTTTTATAAAGCTAAATGGCACAGAAAGCTGGTGATGAAGCAGAAGATGGAGAGGCGATGGCATCTATGAATGTGAATGTCAGAAAAATAGGAAAACAAAACCAGAGCAAAACCCAAGTACTCACAGAGAGTAGGACTTTTACATTCTCCAATGAGACTCGGTTGTTCTCCACGTGGATATTTCTACTGATTATAGATTTTTTTTTATTTCTGACAATATTATTTCTTTTTCTTTTTTGATCTCCTAAGATGTCCCCCTTATGATAGTAGATTGTAGATAAAAGC
The DNA here is from genome assembly GCF_949786415.1 of Peromyscus eremicus. Classification (NCBI taxonomy): domain Eukaryota; kingdom Metazoa; phylum Chordata; class Mammalia; order Rodentia; family Cricetidae; genus Peromyscus; species Peromyscus eremicus. The sequence continues at coordinate 29,837,003 of NC_081430.1, read as the reverse complement.
ACAAGATTCAATTTCTTCAACAAAAGTTTATAAATATCTCCATACAATTCTGAAAATTAGATTTATTTTTGAAGAAGAGGAGAAATGGTAAACACTAAGGCTTATGTATTAAAAAAGTTATTTTGTTTCTATTGCAAATTTCTCAAGTTATTGAGAGAAGATACAATTTTTATTGTATGTGCAATAGTATATTTACTAAAATACATAGTCCCAGATAGTGCTATTCAGGCTTCTATTGTTATTTATTAAATGGTGCAATGTAATTTTATGCATTAAGTGGCGTGGTTTACTATGCGAGAAAAGCCACAAGGTACAACAAAACCCACTATAAGAGTTTATTACGGGAAAGAAACAGGAAACACGTGTATGGGCCTATGGAATGACTATGCAGGAAGAGAGGGGAGGAATAAGTGGGACCCACTTTTATAGGTTTCCCCCATACATACCCATATGGGCTTATGTAGCTACGCCAGGCGTGCACATAGATCACGTGATCACACAGTGTAAGGCCCTGGGAATGACTAAGCATCTTACCAGTGCATGCACAGTCATGTAGCTGGGGAAGTGGTTAGGAATTGTAACATTCCTGTGAGAAAAGAAAATCATCAATTGTCTTATTTACTTGTGATCCTTGTGAACTATAAAGATCTGTGTGCAGGAAAAAGTGTCGACTGTCATGCAATAGTGACATTACTAGTATGGGGGTAGGCAACCTCTCTCTAATGTGATACCCACTCCATAGCAGGGAATCCATTACTGATACTGTAAAACTCGTCAAAATTCCATGGCATAGAAGGTCATAGTCCTAGGGGTCAACTAAAGAACACTGCTTAATTAAATAAGCACAGCGTCAAATTGCTTTCTAAATACTTAAATTTACACCTATAGGCACCGGCTACTTTTTGACTTACTAAAACAGACCTCTCTTTATAATGAGTGTAGAAACCCACAGTTGTAAAAGGTACTGAAAATAGGTGACAAATGAGTGCTCATGTTTAAGAAAGATATTAATACTATCTCCTCTAAGGTTCAGTAAGAAGATGGGACAAAAATAATATAAGAGTAAGAAGACAGAAGAAAGGCTTCAAAAATGCTATCGTTTGCATGAGACAGAGCAACTGCAGTCAGCAACCCAAAGCAGCTACACATCCTTACACTGGTCTGTATAAGAATGTCCCAATAAATAGTAAGGCCAGGATAGAGGAATGACTCAGAGGCCCTATTCCTCACTATTGAACTATTATGGAGAGTGGAATCATTACCATTCCTTGTATTCCTACTAGTGATCCCACTAGGCTCTAGTGGATACTTCTAAGCCAATGGTCACACAGATAAACCTGCTTAAACTAAATGGGGTCACAAAACCATAAGTCATGAATCTAGTATTTATCTGGTTTGGATGGGGATGGGGTAGGGTTATTGATGAGGTAGGTTAGAGGTAAGAGGTGTGGTCAGAGAGCAACCAAAATGTGTCATCCGTCTGTATCAAATTATCAAGGAACAAATTTAATTAACCAAAGATTGGGAAGTATTTCTGTTTTGCCAGAACCATTTTGACAAGAAATATAAACAATCTGCCCAAACTAACCCATGATTTAGTTGAGGAGAAATTCTTTGAAATTAATGTGTTCATGAAGACCCCAGGTGGTTAAATTTGAATATAAAGTTTGAAGATTTGAATGCATGACTCATTGGCTGTAGGTAAACTCATGACCAAGAAAGTGATTCAATCTGAGTACTGAAGCTGCTAGGAAGCCCAGCTGGCAGAAACATCAGCACTCCTGTTGATCTCAACACAAGATGGGGATGTTTCTTTGGAACTAGGCTTGAGGAGACATTTCCTCAATACCTGGCTAAGTGGTGATGCTGCCTACCAGTCTTAGGATGGCTTTCCAATCTCCAGCTAGTGTGTCAATCACCTACTCCTCTTAACTTCTGCATTGAGTCCATCCCACAACACCATGTTAGCCAACAACACACTGAAAGTTCCCTGAATTACTAAAGTACAGATTTTTAAATAGAAGTTACTGCTAAATACATTGTGGCCTTTTAATTGTCATCAGTCATGTGAGGCATAGATAGATGGTAGATTTTAGTAAGGAGGTGTCTAATATTATGTGATTAAAGTTAGGATGAATGATAGTTTTTCAGTCTCAACTAATATGCTCTCATTTGTCACCAAAAGTCATCAACAAAAGCATACATGAAAATGGTGCACTTAATAACCAAAAAATAAAAACGAAAAGTAAGCATGACAGACAGACATTACCAAATTAGACATACAATTCTCTGAATTGCTATCCTTCTTTATCAAACTATTGCTGTTTCTTTTCCTTCATATATTTTCTCCTTTTATCTCTATAAAATGCCTTTTCTTATCCCTGTGTATTATTTAATCTCTCTCAAATCCCAGCCTGTATTCCCACAGGTTTATAACGGTGTGTGACAAATCACCTACACCTTTTCCGACACAGGCTCGTGCATCTGTAGGGAGCCCTCCTCCTGCTGACTGAAAAAAAAAAAAACAAAATCATTAGATTCTGTTTTTCAAATTATGCCCCTCTGCCTCCTGCTGCTGTCATCTGATATGGAACACAGGAGGGCCCGGCTGCCCTGGCGTAACGAAGTGGCAGGCTCCAGCAGCAGGGCCTCTGACAATATCAATTTTAAATGCTTTTAAATAAACACACCTCACATGAGAGAGGTCTAGCACTTTTCATAAAAGAACCATCAAAGCGTATATTTGTTGTGTACCTGCAGTGTTGCTCTGTCTCTGTTGAAGAGGGAAGAAGAAAAATGGCAGCCCCTTCAACCGGCTTCTCTGACAAAGACCGTCACCTTTGTATACATATTAAACAGACACCGAGATGTGTACACACACACACACACACACACACACACACACACACACACACATACACACACATATATATATAAAGCTTTCTCAATTTAATCGGTCTACTACCCCAGCTCAGAAGATGGTATTGTCCATATTCGGGGTAGATCTTCTTGTCCTGTTAAATAAAACCCCTCATAGATATATCTAAAGAATGGTTTCCATGGTGATTTCTAAATTCATTCAAGTTGACAATGAAGATTAACCATCTCAGAAACTAAGTGAATTATATACTACAACAAAAATAAAACTTGTTTATTTGAGCTGGGATGTCACTCAGTTGGTAAACTGCTTGTTTAGTATACATAAGGTGCTGGTTCCATCCTAAGTGCTTCATAGAATGGGTGAGATGGTGCAATCCTATAGTCCCAGCATTTTGAAGGTCATGGCAAAGGCATAGGAAATTCAAGTTTATCATTGGCTGCACAGTGAGTATAAAAACAAACCTATTCATTTGGACAAATGCTCAAGTTCATTCTATGAAACATGAAAATGTTCCTAGAGTATTTTTTAAATCTTCTTGTGCCTAGCACAAGGTTATTACCAAGAAGAAAACTTTTGGATTGATACTCTATGAACATGCCAGGAAGATAAGCCAGATACATAAGATAATGTTCTGCATCAAGGCAAGGAAAATAAGAGATCAGAATCTTACAGTTATGTTTCAGATATTAATTTAGTGTAAGGAGTTGGATGAACAGGTATTAAAGAATTAACAAGAATAGTACACACCTCTGAAGTCAAGAGAGCAAAGGGAAGATTCTGAGGTTACTAAAGTCCAAAAGCTTACAGGGACCTTTAGTAACTCAGCCTGTTCTCTGGAAAGATGTCACTTTTGATGTTTACATCATTACAAACACAGACAACACAGGGAATATAGAAAATCAACCTTAGAATTGGAAATTGCTTCTAGTAAGACTCTGGCAAGATATTAGTGTCATGCCCCTCCTTTGCTACTGATGCTAGGCTTTCCAATAGTCCTCCCTAAAGACTGAGCATGGGAGGAATCCAGAAGTCAAAGGGGGAATTTTCAGAATAACAGCCCAGCATCACAAGGATGAGAAATTGAAGGATAAGTAAGAATTAATGGTAAATTATGAAACACACACGCATGCACAGACCTATCTACCAGTTCTTTCCTGTGAGGTTCCAATGCCTTCATATTTAGTGTCCATTTTACTTTCAAGCACATCCTGATGTGGCTAACAAATAACAGGACAAGTTTAGAGACAAAGTTTTTTTTTTCCACAATTGAATCAAATAAAACTTCTAGTGGCGAACAGTTTTAGCGATAGCCACCCTCAATATCTTTCCTCCAATCCCACATAATACTTCTCACATTTTCAGTTGGCATCTGAGTTCCTACACTAGTGATCTGGGATAGCTTGATGAAATAGTAACAGTGACATTTTGGGAATTCTGGGGTGTATTATTGCAAGCCTTTTAGTATCTGCCTGAAGTCTGTGACAGGCTTGCTCACAGACAAGTATCTGTTACTTTGATCATCGCTGAGCTAAAAATGTCTGAAACAAAGCCACGTGAGGAAAAATAGGTTTATTTTACCTCACAGTTTGAGAGTACAATCTGTTTGAGTAGGAAGTCAGAGTAGCAGGAACATGAGGTGACTGATCACACTGAGTCTGCGGTCAGGGAGCACAGGGTGATGAATGTTGGCATTTAGTTCACCTTTCTCCTTTTTATTTAGTCTAGGACCCCAGCTCATGGAATAGTGCCAGCTATATTCAGGATGGGTGTTCCTACTTCATTTTACCCTATGTGAAAGTACCCTAAGACACATCCAAGTATTTTTCTCCCAAGCATTTCTAAACCCCAAAAGTTATACAATCAAGATTTGTCATCATAGGATGCTCCCTCTCAGAAGCCAGCCCATCATACTTTGAGATGATTGAGTCACATAAAAAGGTTATGTGGAGATGCCACAAAAGACAGCCCTTAGTGCTAGAACTAAATCTTAATTCAACAGGCCATAAAAAAATGAGTAGTATATTCCAGAATAAAGCAATCATTCCTGTGGCTGGGATCATTAAAGCTATCAGTATATCTTAATCTCTCCTGGGTTAAAAAATAGTGTAAAATAATATGCCTTTGAGACTTAGAATATATCCACAGAATCACTGTTATACTAAATTTTTATTTTCATGTACAATTAGCTACTAGGATAATGATTAAAATGAATATACACCCAACATTTAAATGTAAGGGTTTTTTTTGAGTATAGAACATAGACCTTGTATAAAGCAACTATGCTAGAGAAAGCTCACTCTAGTGTCCATTTTGTTTCCTTCTATTTCAAAAAGAACTGCATTCTCTTATAGGAAATACATAACTTTAACACACACCACTGAAGTGCACTGAATTCAAATATTCCTGTCGGTTCCAGTTGAATACCTAAAACTCACAGAGCATCACCCACATCTGTAGTGAGTTTATTAAACTGAATAAATCATAAACACAAACCCTTTGTATTTCCTGCTGCAAGTCACTGATTAAAGCTTGAATGCATTGTTTAATTCAAAATGAATTGTGGAAGTGTCTCTAAGACTTACAAAACATGCCATGAAAAATCCCAAGTATCAAGGTAGAGATGTGCCTTAAATTATAAAATAAATAGTTATGAAAAGATACTGGCATATTTTCTCTTCTGTCACATTTATGCATTTAAAAAATTATAGGTTACAAGGACTGGAGAGATATCACTGTAAGAACCCCTGTAAGATAACTGGGAATGGTACATGTGCTTGTAATCCCAGCATTGACAAGACAGAGACAGGAAAATTCCTGGGACTCAAGGGTTATGTGGGAGATTCAGGATGATAAAGACCCAGTCTCAGAAAAAGCAATGAGGATATCTCCTTAGGAATGATATATTTAAGGTTGTCCTACAGCTTTTACATACTCACATATGCATATCCACCAGCTCACACACACACACACACACACACACACACACACACACACACACAGAGAGAGAAAGAGAGAGAGAGAGAGAGAGAGAGAGAGAGAGAGAGAGAGAGAGTTTAAAAGATTTTAGATTATGTTTTTGTCAAATTAATATTGACTTTTCTATATGATAACAGCTACAATGGTGTAACAATACAAAATGGCCCATTGTCCAAAGTTAAATATATATGGCATTTTTTCATTCACTTAGTTTGAACTATATCCATTCAGGAAACAAGGCAACTCTAAGATGCAATGAGTCTCAACTTAGCCAAAGGAGGAGAAACCTTTAACTTGGCTTTGCATCAGAATTTCTGGGCAGCCTTTAAAAGTCCCATGGTCCATCCAGAACCCCACATGAATTAAATTTACATCTCTTGAGCAGAAACCCAGTCAGTAGCATTTTTCAGAACTCCCAAGTAATTCCTGTGAGCCACTCTGCTTGAGCACCACTGATCTATAGCTTCATAGAACCAGAGGCCACAGGGGAATCATTTTATTAAGTTTGATTATTCAGCCATCACTATTCCCAGCCTTTCCCATGCTCTTCGCTGGCATGCAAGCCACAGTTGGCATATATATTAATGGTAAAATATTCAAAATTAACAAGATACATGTGAATATGGTATGAGCTATTTGAGGGCTAAATGTGTCTTATATTTTTAAGACAATTTATGTTCTGGGCAATTAATACTGCCCACACACGTGGTACAAAAACTTTAAAGATAAAAAGGAATGTTAACAAAATTTTACAATAAAGGTTATCTTGCTAATTATTTTGCTAATGGAGGAGGAAACTATGCTTGGATATGAAAGAGAAGCTGCGAAATGAAAAAAAGAAAAAAGTTAGAATTAATCTTGCAGTACTGAAGTAGTCAAGGCTTTCAGCATGAAGTAATATTCAGCTTACAATGTATACAGACAGATACCAAAGTAAGTGCAAATGTGGTTTTCACATATGTTATTAATATTGCTATGCATATTAGCAAACTCTGTGAGTAAGGTCGACACAGAAATGAAGAATTCGAGCAGAGAACACACCCAGGCTCCAGATGTCAGCTTCTAGATACTGTTTTCCAACAAAAGGAACCAGAGTTTGGTGAAGAAGTGGTCTAATCAAAATGATCATGAAAGACTTGGACTACCAGGAAGTAAGAAAATGCTCAAAATACTAAGGGCTGAGAAAATGAGCATTGACAAAGAACACAACCCTAAAGGCTACTAGATGGCCAAAGCTGGAACAATTAGAGAAACTGGAGAAATAGTACAGTACTTAATTATAACCCAAAGTATGATGTGAATGTTCAAATCCATTCTATAGTTAGTAAATGACTAAATACTAACTGGGCAGACAGCGATAACTTTTTCTCTCATCTAAGAATCCCATTCAATATGTACATTACCCCCCTAGAGACACAGAAACTCATACATAAATCTCTCTCTCTCTCTCTCTCTCTCTCTCTCTCTCTCTCTCTCTCTCTCTCTCTCTCTCTCACACACACACACACACACACACACACACACACACACACACAGTTGAAGATGAGCCTGACTTAGTAACTCACATCCAAGAATAGACATTGGGAGGTAAAGAGAGGAAGAGCTTGACACATCTTCAGCAAATGATGAAGCGTGTTCTCAGTGGTGTCTTGGCCATCAGGTGTCTCCTGGTACAATATGGAGAGCAGCACTTTGCCCCTGGTGCTCATCTTATGAGCCCAAACTCGGTGTAGCAGAAACACAGACATTCTGTCCATACTTGACAGGACACCTTCAGACATGTAAGGGCCCACATAACAAGAGAGAGAGAGATCACCACTGACCAGATGGATGTGATGACTAATTTCATTGTCGCACTGTGTATTTGCCTCTAGAATGGAAAGGGGGTGTTTAAAGTACCAGAAAATAAGTGAGCAGCTTAGATAAAAGTGAGTTTCTACAGCTGCAGTTGGGATGTAATATATGAGAGAAGAATTAAAAACAAAATGTGAGGTACCAAAGTTAGTTTTTTTAGTTTGTTAAATGTACAGTAGAAATGTGTGATATTAGCAACCAGGTTAAAAAAAAATCTGTACTGTTTTTTAACTTTTTCCTGTAAAGAAAAATTATTATTTCAAAGCTGGCTGCAGTGATTCATTCATGCAACCATAAAACTTAGGAGGCTGAGGTAAAAAGATTGCATGTTCAAGACCACCCAAACTATACAATGAGACCATGCCTCTAATCACAACCACCGTCACCACAGTAACAGATTTCAAAATAAAAACTCATTAAAATTACATACATAAAGAGGAAGGCATTCCTATAAGTGCTAAAGCATGGTTAGGAGACTCTATTATCATAGATACAGGTTTCTTTCCTCATAAAGAAAATGTGGTAGCTATTAATACCTAAACAGCAAATCTACACTAAAGACTTTCATATTTTCTAGCATTCTCAAGGCAGATGCCAGCTGACCAGAACCATTTGTCCCATAAATAATTCAGGCAGGGAAAGCAAACCCTCATTGAAATCAGCTCCGTCTGAACCTTCCTATGCTGTTGAACCCGAGTCTACACATATCAATACAAAGGCAGAAATTGTATTGCGTAAATTATCCTTTCTTCACACACATGTGGAATTATATTTTCCTCAATATCTCCTGAAACTGATTTCAATTCTGTCATGTTATTCCTTTTGAGAAAAAGGACTTTGGTTTAATATTACCCCTTTTCTAGCATATATATATATATATATATATATATATATATATATATATATTTAATAAAATTTCATTTAGGTTTGAGTTGTGTCAGAAAATGTTTGAAAAATTGGATTTCAATTTTATTTCAGCTTTAATTCTAGTCAACCACAATGCACCTAAGGATTGAGTGACAGAAAATGCTGTATCAAATATAAGGCTTGGGTTCTTCAGAAGCCCATCAGGGAGCCAGAGAGCTTGACGGGCTCTTTGATAAGTTAGAGCTAGAGGATCCAAACTCATGATGAAGTGTTAGAGGGGACATGTCCTTGTACAAGTGGGGTAGAACATAAGAGTTGTGAGTTTTATTTTGTTGTGTGTGTGTGTGTGTGTGTGTGTGTGTGTGTGTTCTCCAATTTCCATATTCATTTTATTTAATGTCTTTTGAAAATTTCCATGTGTTTCCCTTCCCTCTCTGTCTCCTCTTCTGCATACTCTCCTCTTCCTTCCTTCATTCCTTCTTGTTCTTGCACTTTCTGCATTCTGGTCAAGTGCCATAGCACTGAGTTATATCCCAAGTTCCTTATATTTTGTGAAGCTTTAATTTGGAACAATCTCTTGAGGTTATACTAAGTGTCCCAAGTAGGTCTCCTTTCTTCCTCAGCATCACATGTTGCCATTAAGAAAAAAAAACACAACAACAACAAAAAACCATGCCAACACAATATCTATTTTCAAAGAAGAGAATCACATTCTATTTTCTAATCAACATATATTTGCTCAAGACTAAGATTAGAAGGGATGTGTCAGCAGTAAGCACAATCAAATTTTCAGCAACTGCTTTCATAAACAGCACTAGTTAACTGGTGCTTTGGTGATTCCCTGAGGATTCAACTTTCCCCAATTTCAGATAGAATCCTCCCCTCACTATTCTTAATGTTTTGAATTAAAAAAAATAAAAAATCTGAGCATAGCAACTCAGGCCTGTAATATGAACAACAGAGAGGGAGAAGCAGGGCAGAGTGATTTTTAGGCCAGCTTGATCTACAAAACCAAAGTGTCCCAAAAGAACCAACCAAACAAACAAAAATACTGTATCTGTGAAAGGACAAGTTACTAATAATTTGAAAAGAATATAACATCACTTCCTCTTGGAGTCAGTTTCTCAGAGAGGAACTAGAAGGTTATTAACTCAGATAGAACCATGCTACAGCACATGGATCCTCAAAACTAAAGTGTCCAGTTGACAATGTCAGTGTTGTCTTGCAGACCATCTATCTGATATATTTGAAGCCTAAACACTACCATTTGGGTAAGCGAGTGGGGCCTTTGCCACAAGATGCCCTAAGCTCGTGGGCTTTTACTAAAACACAGTATTTTTTTCAGGTAAGAGGGTCATGCCAGGAACAATGATGCCACCCAGGAGGATACCCAGAGACCATACTTCTGTCCATGCAGTTTTTGTTAAGTTCTTCCCTTGAGACCTACACTTGTCTTTTCCTGTCATCCCCACATTAGGTCAACCAGGTACCCCATGGAGCTTTGAAATCCATGACTTTGGAGTCAACCCAAGAGCTCTGTTTCCAAAAATATTGCTTTTGGTGGTAAATGTGGCATTTATTTGATGGATCACATGGTCTTTCTTTGAAGAATGATGCTGGCTTGATGATCATAGTGATTTTCATCTTGGACAAAGGATGATTTAATAGCACTACTTTAGAGGACTTCAACATCCCATAAGTTACTTGGGGGCTTAACTATGTGTGAAAGGCTATGAGTCATCCACTTCCTCTCTAGGTTCCCACATGGGTCCCAGAACCACCTCCAATCTGTAGGACCAACCAATGCAGAATTTGTAACAGAGCTATGTCTACTTTCCCACCTTTTCTTTATGTCCCTTATTAGTGATAAACTATGCTAAACACATGACATCATTTTCACTATGCCCACAGTCCTCTTCCCCTCACTCCACACTGGTGTCAGTACACACACACACACACACACACACACACACACACAAAAAAAAAAAAAAAAAAAAAAAAAAAAAAAAAAAAAAAAAAAAAAAAAAAAACCAGAGAGATCACTCACTTTGAGGGAAATTGTAGTGCCAAAATTTACTGGAGTTCAGAAAGATACCATTCTATGTTGACACTATAAAATGATGAGTACTAGACAGAATATGACCAGAAAGCAGATAATCATTTATATCTCTGTGGATTGTATGGCCAAGACTTGCATGTATACTTAATATCAACTATGTGGCATGACAGCCACACTTATGACGGATGATGCAGAATCGTGGCTAATGCTGGAACCTACACCACATAAATGAGAGAGAACTTCAGAGGCAAGACGATCTATATTGTTTAAGCTGAAGGTGTCCCCGAGAGCCATAGTGTCAAAGAAAAAGTACAGCTGCTATTTTTGGTGGGAGAAATGATATTAGTCATAAATGACAGATTAGACAATAAAAAAATAAAAAGCTGGCAACTGCACATGAAGAGATGATGGTGCCTGGACATTGCAAAGTACCTCAGCAAAGAAGCTTGATTAAATAATTCTTCTGTCCTCATTATTTTAAATTGTTCTATCTAAATACAGATTTTATCCATTTAAGTTTAGGTTCATATAGACAGAAGTTTGGCAAAAGACACTTTCTCTGGGCCATGCACACTCAAAGCTGGGCTATATGAAGGCTTCCTACCAGTGTTCCATCTGAAGGTTTGTGTAAACCACATTTAAGTTGGTCACTTTCTAAACTACAACCCTCCTTGCTTAATTATACTGATTAAATTCCATCTGAAGTTTTCTTATAAGAAAGATAAAATGTAAATCCTTAAATAACTCAGAAGCTTGATGATATTCTAATTTTCAAAACAGAAAATCACTCCAACTAAATTGCTAACATTCTGGCCTCTCATAATACTCTATAACTGTTCTTACTCATCTTTTCATGATTACAACATGCTATTTCACATAGTTATATCTTTCATACGTGGAATTCATCCATATATTTACCATGATAGGATAATCATCATTTATGTCTGAAAAGTCACGTCAGGAAATCACTACAAGTTTCACTAGAAAGTTGTTATTACAAAACTTTCCTTGAATGTACTTAAGAAAAGATAATTATTTCAATCTTTTTTATGAATTGTTTCCTCTTGAATACAGGTAGAGACAGAAGAGCAAGAACTGTGGCATAGAGAAAGAGAGACACCCTTGAATATGCAAGAAATTGTTTTCATTTATGCATATACCACATCTTCATATTCTGAATAACATAACTTAAAAAATGTAAATTTTCATTAGCTTTTGATGGCACAGTAACTGGTATACACATAAATATAACAATTTTTCAAATAAGTAATCAAATATATGTCTCTGACTGTCCCACATAGAACTAACATTTGTAAAATTTATCTATTATTAGTGATGCAAGATACATACACAAGTATTATATTAAAACTAAAAAGAGCAAATTGCTCAGAGTAAAATTTTAACATTCTGTTGTTAAACAGAGAAATGACATATTTTTGTAGAAATTTGAGCATCATTAAGTATATAAAATGCTTCAATTTAGATTCATGTATAGGTGTGCAAATAATTATATGTCCATTGCTGATTTAGTAAGGGATTAACACCGCAATAAAGGAATGAGTGGCTGAATCTTCAATCTTCATAGGATGCTGGTACAATAAAACTAAAAGGCACAGAACTCATAGTGACTGTACCCATAGCTGATTCTTCCAAAGCTGCCCCATCCCCAACCTAAAGCACCACATGAAAATTAATTTTGGCTTGTTCTGTAAATGAAACCAACAAATATTTTGTAGCTGGAATAGTAGAAGTGGTGAGTTGTATTTAAATCTCAGACTGAGACCATTAGGTGGAAAGTTAAGTTCTCTTAAGGTATGTAATAAGCATGTCATGACAGAAACATAGATGAACAATTTTGTGTCTTTCCACAATATCAGAATTTTTAATTCACAAGGTACAGAAGTTTTAATGGCAACAATTTGCCAGATAATCCTGCTTACTGTGGTAATCCAGCTGAAGCAAATGTATACTGTTTATTCCAATTTTGTTACTAACTCTCATATCACATATCATATATTATATAGTAAATCTATATGATCATATATGCAGTTTATAAAATAAATACAAGTTGAAGAGTCTGCAGCAAAGTTCAAGAGGTTTCAGAAACAGGCTGGGAGAAATACAAGTAGATTCTGTGTGGATAAGATAATGAACCCAGAATCAAACACAGTGAGGCTGTGAGAGAGTGAAGATACAGTTGACTACAGAGAACATAAGACAGAACTGAGTCAGAGCAGGAAACTATAGATTACAGTCCAGAGGGGTGAGCAGGTAGATGGGCATACAACAGTTCAGGAGTCTGAGTCAACAGCCAAGGACTCTACCAAGCTGATGCCCAGGGGCAGTTGTGAATTCTCTACCTTTTGGTCCTTTGCACACATAACAAATAATAGATGATAGGTGGACATGGGGTCATTGTCATTTCATTGTTAGTTATTCAGCACTTTATGAGGCCTAGGTAAGGGAGTTAGTTACTCCCTTTCACCAGACTGTCATGTCTGACAATTTCTTGGGTCTAGTTTCCCTGATATGACTTGGATATGCCCATGTGACCTTTCAGTCTCAATTCATCCTGATAAATTTATAGGGTGGAATCCTTCCTATTTTCAGAAATAAGTCATTATTAGCCTGTGCTGTATGGATGGTGCCTGGCAGGGGAAGAGTGCAGTTCACTTGTCCATCCAGGAGCACAATTATCTTCCTCTCTCAAAAAGGAATCAAAATCTGCTTGTAAAATGGAATTTCTGAGGGTGCTGTTTTGCACACTGTGGAGCAGCTTAGAGCAGGGCTCAGCCTGATCTCAACATGTGTTAGCAGGGATAGAGATTTTTTTAGAAAAGGAATCTCAAATTACAGACAAGAAGAAAAGCACTGTTACCCAGTAAGACTTGTTGCATAAAGGCCCTGGCTTTATTTTTCATCTAATATTGGAGTCCAGATATAATAATAGCTAACATTTAGCTTCTAGTTTTTGTTTTATTTTGTTTCCCTGGGTATTAAGTTGCTGCTGTATGGCTTTTTATTCATGTACAGCATAATCCTCCCTTAGCCATTTTGGAATACAGATTACCTTGCTCTGGTTGCTATGGTAACTAATTGAACAGACCAGCAAAGTGACAGCTAGGTCTGTGGTGATGGTTATGGAACTGTTAACACTTCCTAGAAAAAAAGAAAGAACAAAAAAGGCATGGCAAACTCATCTACGATTCCATTCGCCACTCCCTCTCCTTCCTCCTCTTCAGGTGTTATTAGAAGATGCTGAGTTTGTGGGAAGTTGAAGGGTGACTGAAAGGGAGACTTTACAACACAACTTCAAGGAGATCATTATCCATAATGGAAGGGAACTTTATGGTGATGCAGTGGTTTGGGGCCACCACACTCTTATCAATAACTCATCACTGAAACTCTTTAAGTCCACTAAACTCATGGTATACCAAACTGGACTGGCCTGGAATCATCAATTTGTTCTGTAATCTATGCCCCATATAGGGGAGATAGACATTTGTGCATGTGTCCTCAGAAACAGTTTACTCATTACGAGAATACATGTCTTCTTCTAAAAATTTTATACATGTGCCTATTCTGTGGCTAATGAAGAACTGACAGCTTCTGTTTTAAAGGGACAGAGCACAGGTTAGTGGTGTTGGCAGGAGAATGGATGAGAAGAGTAATCCTAGAATTCCAAGCAGCAATCCCTAGACTCGTTTAAAAATGTAATGCTGTGTTATATGTCCTTTATTTATGCCTTAGAGAAATAAAACATGAAAGACGTTTCTAAAATTCACAGAATTTTATCCCTTTCCACTTCCCACAGGAGTAGTGCTTTATTGAAGCTGTACAAATCATCCACGTACTTGCTTTAAATTTTACTACACAATGCATTGTACAGATAACAAGATACAACATTATTTCGGTATGCATTTGGAGATTTACTAAAATTGTATGTAGTATTTTCCATGGTTGCTGTGTTCAGTGTCATTATATTTTTTAGATTTATCCTGAGATAGCTTATATAGTCTATTTCGACTACAGGGTTGTACAGCATCTTATGAGTACTATACAATTTATCTGCCCCTCAGCTGTGGACTCTATCATATTTAAATCTGTTCCTATTGCGAATTCTTGTGAAATAGAGTCTTACGTAGACTACACTGGGTACACTAATGCATTTGATACAGTGCATCCTTCAAAACAGAATTGCTGCATTTTATATTACATTCATTTTCAACTTCAACTGCTGCTTCAAAATTATTCCCCAGAGGAAAGCAACAGCTTTGAGGATGAATGGAAGAGAGGAAGAAAGCTGAATGCTGTCTTTGCCTTTGCCCACATACACAGAACAGAGGTTCTCAACCTGTCTGCACATTTAAATATTTGAAGAGTAGGTCAGTTCGGACTGTCTCTCGACCATTGCCAGCAGTCTGTTGAGGGGGTATCTTTGTGGATTTCTGTGGGCCTCTCTAGCACTTTGTTTCTTCCTATTCTCATGTGGTCTTCATTTACCATGGTCTCCTATTCCTTGTTCTCCCTCTCTGTTTTTGATCCAGCTGGGATCTCCCACTCACCCAAGCTCTCTTTCCCTCGACCCTCGCCCTTCACTACCCCCACTCCTGTCCAGGCTGTTTATGTAGATCTCATTCCATTTCTCTGTCGTTGGGCGATCCCTGTGTCTTTCTTGGGGTCCTGTTTTCCAGGTAGCCTGCCTGGTGATGTGAGTAGCAGTCCAGTCATCCTTGTTCCACATCTAGTATCCTGTTATGAGTGAGTACATACCATGTTTGTCTTTCTGAGTCTGGGATACCTCACTCAGGATGATTTTTTCTAGATCCATCCATTTGTCTGCAAACCTCATGATGTCATTGTTTTTCTCTGCTGAGTAGTATTCCATTGTGTATATGTACCACATTTTGTTTATCCATTCTTCAGTTGAAGGGCATCTAGGTTGTTTCCATGTTCTGGCTATTACAAACAACGCTGATATGAACATAGCTGAACAAGTGCTCTTGTGGTGTGGTTGAGCATTCCTTGGGTATATGCCCAAGAGTGGTATAGCTGGATCTTGGGGGAGATGGATTCCCAATTTTCTAAGAAATCGCCAACTACTGAGGGATCTGGATGCAGAGATCCATGACTAGGCCCCAGGTGGATCTCTGGGAGTCCAATTAGCGAGAATGAGGAGGGTTTATATGAGTGAGAATTGTTGAGACCATGGTCGGATTAAGCACAGAGACAAATAGCCGAACGAACGGAAACACATGAAATATGAACCAATGGCTGAGGGGTCACCAACTGGATCAGGCCCTCTGAGTGGGTGAGACAGTTGATTGGCCTGATCTGTTTGGGAGGCATCCAGGCAGTGGCACCGGGTCCTGTGCTCATTGCATGAGTCGGCTGGTTGAAACCTGGGGCCTATGCAGGGTCCCTTGGCTCAGCCTGGGAGGAGGGGACTGGACCTACCTGGACTGAGTCCACCAGGTTGATCTCAGTCTGTGGGGAAGGCTTTGCCCTGGAGGAGATTGTAATGGGGGCGGGCTGAGGGGGAAGGTGAGGGAGGCGGGAGGGGGGAGAACAAGGGAATCTGTGGCTGATATGTAGAACTGAATTGTATTGCAAAATAAAAATTAAAAAAATAAATAAATAAATAAATAAATATTTGAAGAATATTTTTTTAAAATGTTAAGCCCCAGGCTCATGCCCTGAGATTATGATGGCAGTTGAGTATGGTCTGAGATGTCAGTGTGATTTTAAAGTCCTCTTCCTTCTGCAAAAGATTTCATATGTGATCAGAGCAGAAAATCTATATAGTCAACTCTCAATTTTTAGCTAACTTCAGATTCAACCAGACTAACATCAAACAGAGGAGTTTGACCCACACCCATAGCTTCTGGATGAATAAATTCAGGTGTAGCTTCAGAATTTAAATTCCCAACCAGCACCTAGTTGATGCTGATATTGCATCTATTTGCCTGTGATAGGGGCACTGAATATCATATGTTATAAGGATATGTGTGTACTTCATTCTTGGGGAAGAATCTATGTAGACACACTGATAATGGTTTATTTACTCCGAATGAACCTTCAAACTAGATATAAAAGGACAGTCTCAAAAGAAATGCAAGCCTAATTAAATTTGGTGCTCATGATCCTTCCTCCTGCTACACTGAAGTCACTAGAAGGTGAAAAATGCCATCATTCTAATCTCAGAGACAATAGCAACCACCTGATCAAAGGAGCTATGTATATGCAAACATACACACTATACACAAATCAAAACCCTGTTTCATCATTATAATCAATGGATGTAGTCACTGTGGAAATAAAGATGAATCATTCATAAATGATAAAGAAGAAAGACAATGTCATAGATATCGAAAGACACCAAAAAATTAATTCTCAAAAACCAAACCCATCTTGGTCTAACTAGCTCAGGTTGTCCTCAAAACTGATGACCCCAAGCACACAGTCCTTTGCCCTCAGCACCCTGAAGCCTGGTGTTAGATGCATGTGGCACTAGACCTGGGTATATAACCATCAAATTAAGAATATTATTTACCTTGGTTCATTTCCCTCTTATGTAATTATTCACCAAACTTTATTGTTAGACTTTATATTTTTATTTGGAATACTGTAGATGTTTCAAATATTATTCAATGGTATTCAAAAATTTATACATTTGATAATATTATCTAGTATTAGTATTTACATTTCAAAAACCAATTCCAAGCCTTCAGAAGAGAAATCCAACAGGCATTTTCTAAAACATATTTAATTTTAGATAATGCCTAAATCTGAACATTTTCTATTATTCTTTTCCCGTTCAAGATAATTTTCTTCCTTTGAGGATTCCAGAGATATTTCTATAAAAGAAAAACATTGAAATAAATTGAAGCTGTTCTATTTAAGCTTGCCCCTTAAGCTCAGTAAAATGCTACAATTGGTTGTAGTAATTCTGAAAGTCTCTTAGTAGGACACACATCTACATGGCTCTGTATATGCAAGCACATTCACTGTTGTACACACCGAAAGAAGGCTGTTGGTAACAACATGCATTATTGCTTATGACGTTGCAATCTGAATGGGAAAATTTCAACAAGGGTTCAACTTCATTTTAACATGTATATGTGATAATGAGTTAAGTGCTATTTGGAACACTATACATGTTTCAATATACTAGGGTGTTTGACTTCTTTTTTTATTTTATAATTTAATTTAATTTTACATATCAGCCATGGGTTTGACTTCTATAGCAATGCTTAGTATATTCTTTTATCTTTGCTTGTTTGTTTGTTTGCAGACTGAGTCTCATGTACTTGAGTCTATCCCCAAAGTCACTATGTGGCTGAGACAGGATTTGAAGACTGATTCTCTTCTTGATCCACTTTCCAAGGGCTAGGATCACCGATGTATGTCATTATATTTTGTTTGTTTGTTTGTTTGTTTGTTTTAATTTTGAGAAGAGGTACAATATACAACACATGGTGACCTGGAACTCACTCTGTTGCCCACACTGGCCTCATACTTAGGATTCTCCTGTTTCTGCCTCTGGAGTGTAGAATTACATGAGTGTGCACCATATCTAAAGTCAAGTATTTTTACAACTACTATCCATCATTGAAACTTTTGATTTCTACTTTGAATCTTTGATCATACTTTGAGAAACATTATTTTTCTAAAATATAAACATTAAAAAAAAAACGACTGAGAAGATTTAGGCCTTTTCTTTAAGCAATGCAGTTGATTGCTGTTACAAAAGGATCAAAAGAAATGTCATATTTTTGAGAAATGTTTCATCTTTGAAATTGTTCTCTAATAAATATAATCCCACTACATTCTATCACTTCTTAGGCAGTGTAAACTCTTTTCCCTGAAAACGTATTTTTTTTCTACCTTTATTTCATTACTAATAACAGGCACATAATCAACACATATATCAGCTACGCCCTGAAGCTTCAGCATATTCTTTTCCCCATAGAGTCTGAGTTTTCCCCCTCTGGTTGCCACCTGGAGAATTAAGGGTTTCAAGTACATTCCTCGTGGACTGAGGCTCCTGTGCATAAAGATCCTGTGTCTGTATCAACACCGTCCAGAAGTTATTAAGGGAAAGAGAAGCCTAGAGCTTTAGGGACGTTTGACACGAGGACTTTTCCCATTTTGTTTTGTTTTTAATATAATGTCACATCTCAGGAAAGACCTTGGAGTTCCATGGTAAAGTTCTCTTAACTCTCTTCTAAAACAATTGCCCAGAGTCAATCACTCATACACAGTACTGTAAACCACTGGAAACCGCTCCCTTGTCAAGCTATCACTCATAGCTTTCAGCTAGGGAATCTGGAATGCACTCTCCAGTTCCAGGGACTCCTTGTCCACAGGCCCAAGCGCGGTCACACGGGCCTAGTTCATGGGAGGGTCTCACCCCTCCGTGAAGCATTTTTTGTTTTGAAACTCCCCATGATCTCAGCCTCTTCTTTTACTGCTCAGCCTGTGTCAATTGTTGATCAATTCGCCATTCTATTCTGTTTATCAAACCATCATTTCTGGATGGAGTTAGGAAGAACTTCTGACATGAAAACAGAAAAAAAAAATGAAAGTTTCTCATTCTTGTTTAATGCATTCTTGTTTAATTCCTGCAAGACAATTACATTGTTGATGTGAAGATGACAAATGTTGGCAACAAGTCCCCTACTCATGGCTTCAAGGAGACGCTGGCTTGGCCTTACTCAGCACCCTGTGCTTTATGAAGAGTCTTGTTTTCTGTCTGCTTCCTTACCCCTCATAAAAGCCATTTTCTGAAAAAAAAAAAAAACAAATAAAGAAAAGAAAACTTCCTGCCCTCTCACATTTTTACCTTATTTAAAAATATTAATGTTCATAGTTTTCAAAATAAAATTTCAGTGTGTTTATGTGGCAGTTAATCAAGAACGTAAAAAATGAAATTCAAATAAACAGACAAAAAATTAACTGTGTGTTCTACATATGTCTTTGTTCCCTAGAATATGCTGCTCTCTCCATAAACTGTTGCTGCTGTCAGGCTGTTTCTCACACTCGAAAAGAGCAAGATGAGCCCTGAGTGAATCTGAAGGTTTTATTGAGCTACGCAGACCCAGTCAGGGACACACACTCTTGTGACTACAAGTCTAAGAGGTGCTCTGGACTAGGTAAACCAGGGGCTTTATAAATGCAAGAACCACACGTTGGACTCTTTGAGTTGATGCAGGTGTGGTGGTGGTTATAAAGCAGGACAAGATATGAACGTTTTACAAAAACAGGCATAGCTGTGTTACCATGGTATCACTGATGTGAAAGCAGAAAGCCTTGCAGTTACAGAACAAAGGCAGGTGAGTTATAGTTGTAAGTACTATTGGACACCTGTCAGTCAGGTTGACCTTAGTTTTAGCCTGAGTTCAGGTAAGAATTAGTAAACATGTTTTTCTCACTCCACTGTACATGAGTTCATTTCATGAAGCTGTAGGTCGACCTGTAACCTCTTCCTATTCTGGCCATAGGTATTATCGTGTGTGTGTGTGTGTGTGTGTGTGTGTGTGTGTGTGTGTGTGTGTAAAAGATTGTTTATTCACTTGAACAGTGTATATATTACTGGACCCCATTTTAATCTATAAACTTAAGAACTAAATGGATTCACAGATTACTAGAAATATGTGTACCAAGCTATTCTCATCTGATGTTAGCAAGTGAAGGGTAAAGAGATAAGTTTTCCAAGTACTGGTCAGAATCACTCATTTCTCTCACTCAACAGGCAAACACAAGGAAGTTGTAGATAGGCCCCCTCCTTACAGTCTTATTTCCATGAAACTTTCCATTTCTGTAACTTTATACACATTGTACTAACATCATGGAGTGTCATCTGATGGTGTGTTTCTTTGATTTTTCGAGTAAGAAAAGAGCTTGAAGAAGCTAGAGTGGTCAGTGTCTCCAAACATGTAACAGTAGTTAGGAGGACCTCTGAGAGAGAGAAATGAGGGATTAGAAGTCAGATTGTGTGATAGGCAGAAAGACAGGGAAGGGGCTATGAGTAGGTAATAAAGATGGAGAATTTCCTAGACACCCAGTTTCTTTCTCACCCTATAGACCTGACACCTTGATACAAAGGCCTAGCAGGCTTTTTCTCCCACAAGTAGAGCCCCTGAGGATGGACTGACTCATCAAGTCCAAAGCCAGATCAGGACATGATTACACAACAGTTGTAGGCCCATCAGCCATCCTGTCTTTCAAACTGACTAATTCTGAGGGGAGGAAAACCATTGTACATTTCTAACATATTTAAAAATACTATTTACATTTTTCAAAGTGTTTATGTGGAGAAGGTTAAACAGGGTAAAAGCAAGCCTCTTAAATGAGCAGACAAAAAATTAACTATTTGTTCTATGTGTGCCTTCACTCTCTAGCATACTCCTCTCCTTAGATAAAGGGTACTACTTGTATAAATCCATTTCATTTTCTGCCTCAGGGAACTTACCACTGTTGCTGATTTTGGGCTCTTAATTTTCTGTAGCAAATACATAGTGAATCTAACTGATCTTTTTTTTATTTTTATTATTAAGAAATTTTTTATTCATTTTACATACCAAGCACAGATTCTCCCTCTTCCTTCCTCCCTCCCCTTCAGCTTCCTCTTCCCAAAACTCACCCCCAATTTCTTCCTACAAGAAGGTAGGGCCTCTCATGGGGAATCAGCAGAGCCTGGTACATTCAGTTGAGGCAGGTCCAAGCCCCTTCCCTTGCCTCAAGGCTGTGCCAGGTGTCCCACCACAGGTAGTGGGTTCCAAAATCCCAGCTCATGATATCTGATCATTTAGTGAGTATATTTTTCAGAAGAAACTTTTTAAATATGGTCTAACATCTGTTATTTACTTAAGAGGTTAAAAATTGTTAATTGGCTACAGAATGAATACATTTTTAGTAACATTGATGCTTTTTGAAAAATGAGCTTGCTTTCATCTTAGGCTTGAAAGCCATCTTATAGTAAAGACAAACTAGGTTCATTCCTGTTTATGATCAAACCTCTGTTTCTCAATGGTTGGGCTATGCCCCACCTATCACCGCCACTACAAACAGTTCTGTACTGCAGTTTCCAGGAATGGCAATCATATTTTTGTTTCAAAAAGTTAATAACCATCTTGCAATCCTACCTTTGTTTCATAAGGGTTGTTATGGCTACCTTGTTTTGACTACTTGTTGTTAAGACAACTTTGCAATCATGTTTTTGTTTTAGGAGATTGTTATGACTAACTTGTTATGCTTATGTTCTGCTTTTGTAACCCTGCCTATTTTACCTGCCAAATCCTCAATTTGGAAACCTGATACCCCTACTCTATAGAAGCTTTGTCTTCCTCACATCCAAGGCTGACCTCTCAAACCCTGCCTTAAAAGGGAGGTAGACCTTTTACATGATTTTTTTTTTTAAAAAAAGCTCACTTTAATTAATTGCTTGCTCTAATTAATTTGGCTATGATGATTTTGGTCAGTGGTCTTTCTCCTTCCATCTTTGGGATTGATGTTTTTAATAATTCCAAATATAAGCACTGCCCCAAAATGCAATGAGTTAAAAAGCTGAGGATTAAATTGCATTTTTATTCCAACCATAAAGCATCCATAAACACGACTAACAGCTAAGATATCTCTAGTTTTTTTTTTTTAATTGTGCTTCCTGAATTTTTCCCTCTTTCCCAACAGACATGCTTTATGAGATGAGGAAATAGGAAGAGCACATCACTTTCCTATATAATGGTTGGAGGTATGTCCTGACATTCAGTGTTCATCACTTTTCTAAATATACTGTAGCTATAGTGGAAGATTTTTTTAAAGTCAGCATTGGGTATGATTGAAATCTCTCTTACAGGAAGCACAGGCCATTGTACGTTGATCACTCCATACTTAAGAAACCTGGAGTCTCTGTGACAACCTACGCCTATGCCCACAGAATTGAGACCTCTTAAAACTCCTATTTAGTTCAATAAATCTTACAAAAGTCTTCTGATAAATGAAAACAATAAACAAGCAAACAAAACTGGCATTTTAGGTTGTTAAAGTAACTTAAAGTGAAATAGGTTGATCAAATACCTTCCCACTGGAATATAATTACATGTGCATGCTCAGAATTGCCTCTGATTATTGCTTTCCTCTCCTCAAAAGGAGATGTTTGTAAATATCCACTCACACCAAAAAGAAAGTTAGAGGGACAGAGGTAGCCAAAGAAAGCAAAAGAGATGGCAGGCTAAGAAGCTCTCAGAAAATATTGAGGGAAGAAAGGCCAGGAGGAACAGGAGGAAGTATATCAACTTCAATATTCCTACTTCAATATCCCCAGTAGGGAAAACGGGAATATCAGGACCCCCATAAAATATCCGAGTCATTGTCTGGTTAATGGAATTCCAGCCTTAAGCCTCTCCCATGCCAAAGGGACAGAGCTGTTCTTCTCCCTTTCTCCATGTCTCAGTCTCCTGACTCCTACACATTCAACTCTGTCTATGGAAGAGAAGAACCTAAGCACCCCCTGTATCACTACTAACACCATTTGCAACACAGAAATTTGTATCTGATTGAAAAATAACATCAACTTTTAAAATAATTTTTCAATTAAAAGGAAGTATAAACAGAAAAAAAAATCAGTACTCTTTTTTGCATGCCAGGTACGATAATGAGGCATGTTGAAGCACTTCTACGTGCCCATTGACAACTGCTGACTGCAAGGTTTGATTACACAGTGTTCTTAAGCTTTGTATTCAACCAATAGTACTAAGTCAGCAAGAGCCAAAGTAAGCTAAACTCTTTCATGAAGTTTTCTCTTAATACTAAGTAAGTCCATGGATTTAGTTCTTACATCTCAAATAACCTTGCCAGACAGGTGAGCTAATGAGTAATAGCCCTTCCTAGCAGGTTATTAGAAATATTCAGAAAATACTTTGCTGTAGACATAGGATTCAGAGGATTGTATACCAGATGGTTTTGTACACAGGGCTATAGGTTTCTCCAGTTTTGACAAATAATGTTGATGCCCTCAGGATGAGTTAGGCAAGGGTTGTAGGAACCAATTCTGGTTTTCTCTGCTGATTTAAAGAATAAAAAAAAGTGGCAAAAGCAGGATCTCAGAACCAAGCCAGAGTATACACACACACACACACACACACACACACACACACACACACACACACGTGGAGGGTGGAAAGAGAAAGATGCAGGGAGAGCAAATAGCAGATTTCCAAGGTGTAAAGGATGTAAAGGAATTGGAAGATGTGGGCAGGCTCTGCTTCCTTGTACAGGGTTATTATATGTTTGGGAATGAGCTGCCCTGGAATAGCCTAGTCTGGGATATTGCAGGGGATTGGATAATTCATTCAAAGACAGCTAAACTGATTGGTTCATGTTATAAGGAACACCTCACCTGACAACCACCTGAGACTTGAAAGTAACACCAAACAGTTCTCTTTGCCAGGAAAAAGCCCACCTTTTTTTTTTTTTTTTGAAAAGAATCAAGAGGTCAAGCATCTTAAATGTCTAAATGAAAAGTACACTAATGTATCTAGACCCTCTGTCTGACTCCTAGTGTCCCTCAACTTTGGATGTATACATATATGTATATAACAACAATTAAAGAAAAAGTAGGCCATGAATTTGAAAGAGAGCTGGGAGGTGTATATGAGAGGAAGTAGAGGGAGGCGAAGGAAGCAGGGGAAATGATATAATTATATTGTAATTTCAAAAATAAAAGAAGTTATCAAAAAAAATGCTATTAAGTGGTCTAAAAGGGATCATTTTCATATACTCTATTATCTGCCTTATGTGTACAATGAAATAGGTCCAGACAATGACAACATATAATTCTGATTCAAAGGCAGAAAATAAATGGAAATTGGGGGTTCAATTCATTTCTCCTTTTCTCAGCCATCCTAGCAAAAGTACTTGTGTCTCTTTCGTCTACCAGAAAAGAGCTCTATTTATGAGCAGGCACTCCATCATCAATGAAAATACAGTCTTTTATGCCTCAAATAAAATGGTAGACTATTTCAATACAAGCTTAGAGAAAGGAAGTCTATTAGAAAAATATGTCATTTGTCCAAATTTACCTGGCTACTCAATATCAGGGAGAAACATAATCCCAGAGACGTTTGAGGACTAATAGACATTAGAAGTCCTAATAAGCTCATCTAGCTTTTTATAGTCATAATTAACTACAAATGAGGTCAAATATAACCTTAATGTGAAGATAAAGAGTGTATAATTGTGGAGGATGTGTCTTAGGGAAGAACAAGGGACCTGAGGAGAAAAGGCCAGTGTATACAGAGCATCAGCCCCTCTTCCATAGTGGCTACATTTGTCCCTCCTCCTGGGACTTCTGAACGGTCACTCTGATTTGCACTGATGGTTTCACTTTCAGGCACTGCTTGGAAATATGATCTATTTCCAGAAAAATAGTACAGAGAATGCTTATTAAAAAATGTCTACACTACTTTGTTGTCCATGATCTCATTTGATTCACATCTTGCTCCCTTTTATTGGTCAATATTGGAGAATTCTTTACATTTCTTATTTCTTGAAAGAAATTGTTTTCTCTCTACTCATTCTCTGCTCATTTCTGACATCACTAGATCAACGAGGCCTTGGATGTTTGGACCTTCTTAAATGACAGAGGATATTAGAGTATTATCCTCTAATCATCTTTTTTGTTTGTTTGTTTGCTTGTTTGTTTGTTTGAGACAGGGTTTCTCTGTGTAGCTTTGACTGTACTGGAACTCACTCTGTAGACCAGGCTGGCCTTGAACTCAGAGATCCATCTGCCTCGGCCTTTGAAGTGCTGGGATTAAAGGCCTGTGCTACCACTGCTCAGCTGCCCCTAATCTTCTTAAGTGCTCCTTTTTATCTTCTTGAGCCTATTGTGTTTCGTTACTGATGCC
This sequence comes from Peromyscus eremicus, assembly GCF_949786415.1. Lineage (NCBI taxonomy): Eukaryota > Metazoa > Chordata > Mammalia > Rodentia > Cricetidae > Peromyscus > Peromyscus eremicus. Next base: position 29,811,457 of record NC_081430.1, on the reverse strand, counting down.
TTTGATATCAGAGATCTCAGGTGAAAGTCAGAATTATAGTTTATTTTGAAAAGGTAAAAGAATAGTGAACAGTTCTATAGAATGAATATAAAACTCATTCATTTCCCGGGGGTTAAAGTTTAACTGACATTCTGTGGTATTAGGGGAATGGTAACTTAATTTGACTATGGTGTTTATAGTGGCGCTTTAGGAAATGATCCTCGGTAAATAAGGCCATCAGGAGGAACCCCAATGACTGAATATTGGTGGCTCTGTAAGAAACAGATCTGAGTACACCACATACATGCACAATCTTGTCTTTTCCCATGACTTGTCAAGATTTTTGGAGCCATAAGGCCATAACCAGATATTAACCTTTGACCTTTAGACACAATGGAGTACTACTACTCAACAGTAAAAACAATGACATTGTGAAATTTGCAGGCAAATGGATGGAACTATGAAATATCATCCTGAGTGAGCTAACCCAGACTCAGAAGAATGAATATGGTATGTACTCAGTCTTAAGTGGATACTAGATGTAAAGCAAAGGATAACCAGACGACAACTCACTGCTCAGAGAAGCTAGTTAACAAGGAGGACCCAAAGAGGGATGCATGGATTGCCCTGGGAAGGGGAAATAAATGAGATCTCCATAAGTAAACTGGGTTTGAGGGGTCAAAATGGGGAATGAGAACATAAGAGAATAGGATCATAGAGCTGGAACAGGGATGAAGTGGGAGAACAAAGAGATACCATGACAGAGGGAGACATCAGGGAGATAGGGAGAAACTGGGTGCTAGGGAAGTTCCCAGGAATCCACAAGGATGACCCCAGCTTAGTGGGGAGAGTTCCTGAACTTGCTTACCCCATTAATCAGATGGGTGAATACCCTAACTGTCATCATAGAGTCTTTCTCCAGTAACTGATAGAAGCAGATGCAGAGATTCACAGCCAAACATCAGGCCCAGCTCCAGGAGTCTAGTGGAAGAGTGAGAAGAGGGATTCTATGAGCAAGGGACATCAAGATCATGATGGGGAAATTTACAGAGACAACCAAACCAAACTAGTGGGATCTCATAAACTTTAGACCAACACCTGTAGAGCTTCCATGGGACTGGACTAGGCCCTCTGCATAAGCAAGACAGTTGTGTAGCTTGATCTGCTTAAGGGGCCCCCTGGCAGTAGGATCAGGATCCATCTCTGGTGCATGAGCAGGCTGTTTGGAGCCCAGTGCCTATGGTGGGACACCTTGCACAGCCTTGAGGGACAGGGAGGGGCTTGGACCTGTCCCTACTGAGTGTACCAAGCTCTGCTGACTACCCCATGGGATACCTTACCTTCTTATAGGAGGTAATGGGGGAGAGGATTGGAGGGGAAGGCAGGAGGGGAAAAGGAGGGTCTGTGATTGGTATGTAAAATGAATTTAAAAGCAAAGTGCTAGAGAGGTCAACAGAAATCCACAAAGATACCTCCACAATAGACTACTGACAATGGTCTAGAGAAAGCCCAAACTGACCTACTCTGGTGATAGGATGGCCAAATACCCTAATTGTCGTGCTAGAAACCTCATCCAGTGACTGAGGGAACCGGATGCAGTGATCCTTGGCCAGGCCCCAGGTGGAGCTCCAGGAGTCCAATTGGCGAGAAAGAGGAGGGTTTGTATGAGCGAGAATTGTTGAGACCAAGATTGGAAAAAGCACAGGGACAATTAGCCAAACGAATGGAAACACATGAACTATGAACCAATAGCTGAGGAGCCCCCAACTGGATCAGGCCCTCTGGATAAGTGAGAAAGTTGATTAGCTTGATATGTTTGGGAGGCATCCAGGAAGTGGGACCGGGACCTGTCCTTAGTGCATGAGCTGGCTGTTTGAAACCTGGGGCTTATACAGGGACACTTGGCTCTTTGCCCTGGAGGAGATGGGAATGCGGGCTGGGCTGGGGGGAAGGTGGGGGTGGGGTGGAGAACAAGGGAATCCGTGGCTGATATGTAAAATTAAATTAAATTATAAAATTAAAAAATAAAATAAAATAAAATAAATTCTTAATAAAAAATAACTTTGAGTCAAAACAAACTGTGGTAGTGTCACAGCAACACAAAATGAACAGCTACAGATAATTCCCAGGAGTCTCATGGAAAGCAACACATCTCTGGGAAGCCTCGGGAAACCGGAGAGGAGGTTTAGCAAGATCAGGCACTGAGCACAGCGCTGCTGTTGCCACTCTTCGGTGCTGCTGCTATTGCACTTAGCTGGGTCAGGTCTTTGGCAGCATTCAGGCTGCACAATGGCTGTGACCATAAATCCAAAAAAGGATGGAAAAGTAGCTAAACCCAGTCCAATTCCTTTTCCTGTGATGGATACAATGTCTGGTGAAACCCCCAGAGAACATCATCCTGTTCACTAGATCAAGGGTCAGTCTGAGTTTAAAAAATCAGCAAGTAAGTATTTCAAGCTCTGTAGTGCTTCTGGTCTCTAGTACAATGACTCACCTCTGCCTTCCTAGTGCAGAAACTGCCGAAGGTACACAGAGGAATGCCATGCCCTGTAACAAGAACATGGTATCTTGAACACTGAGTTTCAGTATTGACAGTTTTTTTTTATGACACAAAATATTCTCCTGTAATTTTTTCAGCAGTACAGAGAATGTAAATCAGGATTAGCCGCAGGACGCAGTTTGTGAAGTCCTACCTTCAGTCATTAAGATCCCCAACTCCAGTAGGAAACCTGCCTTCATTTACATGGAATATAAATATCCTTTCCCTCTGGGTCTAAAACATCTATGTAAAGCTTGTCCCTTGCAAGACACAAACAACCATGATAAACTCATAGGAAACATTAGGTGTTGGATATTTAGTTCAGGTCCATTTTATTTTCAATATTTAGAAATTTACTTGTGGTTTAAGTGATTAACTCTAAATTTATTAAAGTTTAAAAAATAAAGAATTTCTTGAGGCTTTTAAATTCAATAAGAAAATATTTTTTTTCTATTCACAAGTGAAATACATCTGAAGAGTCATTTTCAAGGGGGCTTGGATCCATCTTACAACATTAAGGAAACACCTTCAAGTGTTTCACAACACTTGCAATTTAAATGAGTTTGCCCATCCAGGAAGAATACATGGCTTAACCCAATTAATTATACTTACTTACCATCAGGTTTCTGTTGGAAGTGAGACTTCCAGCTTCAGCCATGCATGCTGAGTATTCTTAAGGAACCATTAAAAAAATTATTATCCATTACCATAGTCATAGGGTGATTATCTACTCAAGATGTGTGTAATTTCCATTTTGTTCTTAAGACTTTAACCATTTCACCTATGTATTGTTAACCCTTAAATGGTGTACTGGCTGATTTTGTATGTCAACTTGACACAAGTCAGAGTCATCAGAAAAAGGGGCCTCAGTTGACAAAATGCCTTGATGAAATCCAGCCGTAAGGCATTTTTCTCAATTAGTAATTAATGTGGGAGGGCCCAGTCCATGGTGGATGGTGACATCCCTAAGCTGCTGGCCTTGGGTTCTGTAAGAAGGTGTGCTGAGCAAACCAGGGGTTAGCAAGCCAGTAAGCAACTCCCCTCCATGGCCTCTGCATCAGTTCCTGACTCCAGGATCCTGTCTTGTTTGAGTTCCTGTCCTGACTTGCCTCAGTGATAAACAGCAAAGATGAAGTGTAAACCAAATACACCCTTTAATCCTCAACTTGCTTTTCAGTCATGATGTTTTGTCATAGCAATAAAAACCCTAACTAAGACAAATGGATAGTAGGATGCAAAGGTTTATCATTCTTTTTGCTTCTAATTATTTTCATTTTTTTAAATTTATGAGCTTGTGTATTTGTGTAAGTGCCAGCAAATGCCAGAAGAGATCTAGAGCCAGAGTTACAGGCAATTGTGAGCTGCCAAACATGGGTGCTAGAAAAAAAAAATACTTGAGCTTATGGAAGAACAAACCATACAAAGGCTCATTTTCAACCAAATAGCAAAGATCTGTGAATGTTATGAAATGCTATATTTTATATTATTATCAGTAAGAACAAGTTTTAACATTAAATCTTCCAATTAAAATTTGGACACCTCACACAGGTTCATACAACACAATTATAATCTAAGATGAACAGTGAGCTAGAATCCTTGTAGGTCACTTTTCAGTAGAGCTTTCTCTTTTCAATTTTAGTGGTACCTATGGCTAGTGTCAATATATAACAGAGTCATCTGTGGATTGAACTTACATAGTTTTCTCCTATCAACCAGTTATAAATAACAGCCCCTGATACTATAGCTGTACACCAATGGACAGTCATCATGATAGATATTTTGAAGATCCTACTTATGCAAACACTAATTATGCAAAGGTGTACAGTTGGGATGCTGGCTATAATCCAGTATATGACTAAGGATATAACATGTCACAGTTATTCCTGTCCCATCATTAGTTCTTCAAATATGTAAAAGAGACAGGACAGTGCTGAATATGGAAGAGCAGAATAATTATTTATTCAAGAATAATAAGCACCAATTTAAAACACCAAAGGTTTCCTTGGTTCTTTTCCTGTTCTGGGTGCCACTGACTCAATATGCTACAAAATGGGGGAGTAGGAAGCTTTCAACTACTATAAGAGTCAGTGAGTCAGAATGGTTATGCTTCATACATAACTTACACTGCACTGTGGATTAGTCAAGAAGTTGACTTTTCTAATCCAAGCTAGTCAAATTTTAGGAGACAGAGTAAGAAATAAGGGATTCAAAGCCAGTGTTCATTGCTCTGAAAATCTAGGACATCTACATGGTGCTCTTTCTCTAAAGCAAAACTAATGCTAACTTTAGTGGTAATATCCCCCATTAATGGATTGCTCTAAAGTGAACAATAGGAATTTCACAGAAATGACTTACCGTGTCAACCTTAGTCCTATTACTTTCTGTTCTTCAGTTTCAATGATCAATGCATTATTAAACAGTTAGCCAACATGTGTTGTCTGTGGTGTAGAGAAACATCCAATATCATTGCTGACTAAATTGTGGTACAGAAGAAGGTAGCAGTTGCCATGTTAGCCATGATGGTGAAAGTACTGCTGCCCCTTTGGTTAAAAGAAGTTACTTTCAAGGTTCAAGTCATGTTGGAGTATATGGACACAAAACTGCCCAAGAGTTGCATTTAAAATGTCAAAGAATACATTGATTTGTTCTATATGCATTAAAAAAAAATTTAGAACAGAGTATGCAATCAAAGCTCTTTCTGATTGGACTTAAAGTAATCCATTATCATTCTCCATGTTCCATTTATCTCCTGCAATTAACAACCTGAAGAATTAATGGCAATGGATACAAATAATCACAGCGGAATCTCTCAAGCTTTGATAGTTACACTAATCTCTGCCATTTCCCCTGAGAATGAAGAATCACCCTCTCATTCATTACTTTTACTACTTTGGGAAAGGGTAAGATGCAGGCATTTCTATAACATTCTAATTTAGCAGTCTTTATGTCATCCACCTGCACAACCAACATGATGATATTAATGATTTAGATAATGTAATAAGAAACTGAATATGACCATATGATTCATCATTGAAAGAAACAAAAATGATTCACAGTATGCACTTGATATCTTATTTTGAGAATTCTCCTTAACAGTGCTTGGCCATTATTTGGTTCCTATGAATCTGTAAAACAGAAAAAGAAAAGAAAGGAAACTCAAGAAATTTAGGTTTTACAACTGAAGATTCATGAGTCACACATATCATAATTAAAGGCATTCTTTTTCTCAGTTGGGATTTAAATAGGACCTTTAGACACGGATCATCTGCTATAATCCCGAGGGGGGTCCCAGTTTAGTCAGGACCACTAACTTTATTGACCCTTTTATTATTAATTTGTGCCTTTGAGTATTAAGCTAATTAGTGAGTGAATACGGATAAAGAAAAGTTAGAAATGTGCAGAGGTGAGCTTGTTTTTATCCAGGATGGAAAATTTGCAAGTTTTTGTAAAAAGTGGAATATATTCATATATGAAAAAATATTAAAAATCCAAAAGAGGCTGAGATCAGGGGAAGAGAAGCTTGACACAGAGAACCTTTGAAAACAAGGCTGGTAGAGTCATCAGAGCATTCCTGAGTTGGAATGACAAAGTCCTTCTTTCTGTCCAGACCACATAGTCTGCATATGGTTCCTGAACTGTAACTTAAATGTGGACAGTTGCAAAATTAAATATAAAGAGTTTAAAATTTCCATTGGAAGCAGTATCTCTATTCAATGCAAGATTTATAGAAGAAAATGTGTGGGAAGATTCCATATGGCCAAACAGAAATGGCTCAGTAGCCATTTCATTCTCCCCAGAAAAGCCAGAATAACAGTTGTATATCCTGAGATGAGTTCACGGGGAAAAAAGGAGAAACTGGAGTCTCAAAGGATTCAAACACTGGAAACAACAACAAAGTTAGAGAAACAAGCCACTAGTCTTTCCCACTCTGCCCCTATGGCTAGAGAATGAGTCTCTCCCACAGAAGGGGCAAAACACAGTTGGTGTGGATGTTGCCAATACCAGCTGCTGGAAATTTTCACAATTCTCATAGGCTTACAGCCTACCTAGATGGATCACCTGGGACCTGCTGGGTAGGCTGGCTTTGCAAAGGAAATTCATATTGTCTCAGAGCAAATGTTAGGGTGTTATAGCAGATGCCATCATTAAAAGTTAGTTATTTTCTGATTTGGGATGTGAGAGACATCAGACCCCAATCCCACTGAATATTCCCATCTATGGAGTATATCAGACATTTTGTGCTACTGGCTAAGACAGTAGCTTCCTCATAAACCTGAGCTTATAATGGTAACTGTAATGTGCCTGATAGGTCCTTCATACTATAGAAGATGATTGTGACAATGAGGATGGGGGGGGTGTTCTTGAAAATTAGAGCAAGCGGCTTGTCCTATGATATCAAGGGTATGACCTTCTTTACATGGACATGACAATTTCTTGATTGAAGTTAGATGCTCATGTGTTTTCATACATTTTCTCTTCTGCACCATGTTCAGGTGCCTATTACTGACAGATATGTAATGGAAAACAGTTGTTCCTATCTGTGGCCCTGCAGAGAGGATTGGAATCTCTCCAGCTCCAGCAGCCATTCTACCATTAGGCACACATAGCTGAAGACAGCCTTGAGAGAAGCTTAGCCCACCATGGCCTTAAATCTGGTTGATACAGTCACTCTAACATGGCAGAAAAGAATAACACAGTCCTTAAAGCTACATCATCTATGAAGTTCCTGCCTATCACACTATCATCCATATGCAAACCACATAAGGAATGCATCATACCCACGACAATCTATACCACATTTTCCTGAGGATATCACTACACTTTCTTGGCTTATAATCAGTTGGTCTCTCAAATTCTACCATAGTATGCTCTGTTCCCAAAATCAACCACATCAAAATAAATTATAAGGATGTTATACAATAGTGCTATCTTAGTTTCTTTTGCTGTTACAAAAGACATTTGGAGAAAGTAACTTAAGGAATAAAGAGATTGTTCTCACATTTCAAGACAGTTTATCATAGTGAGGAAGTCAAAACATCAGGAGCTTGAAGAATCTGGTCACATCACATTCACAGTCAGAAAGCAGAGAGATAGATACTAATAGGCTGCTCATTTTCTCCATTTTGTACAGTCCACAAACACTGCCCAGACAATGTTCTCACACACAACTAAAATGAGTGTTCACACATCAGTTAACCCAATCAAATAATCCTCCACAGTTAGAGGCTCATCTGTCATGTCAAGCTGGCAACACTAAATATCACACGCTTAGCGGGAAGTACACTCAATACTGAATAACAGAAACAACCCAAGACACACCATCAAGAGAAAGTTGTTTACTGTATAAATGTCTTGGTTATTTTTCAATTTCTGTGAAAAAAAAAAAAAACAAAACACCATGACCAAGCTAATTTATAAAGGAAAGCATCTCATTTGGGACTTATAGTTTCAAAATGTGAGTCCATGACCATCATGATGGGAACACAGCAGCAGGTAGGCAAGCATGGGCAATACCTGAGAGCTTACATTTTGGTCCATAGACATGGAACAAAGATAGATCACACTGGGAATAGCATGAGCTTTTGAAAACCTCAGAGCTGGCTCCCAGTGACATACATCTTCCAACAGGGCAACACCTCCTAATCCTTTCTGTAGATGTAACCACCTTATTAAAGTAGAAACACAGAGCCAAATGCAGAGTTGAGAGCCCAAGAGGTCAGAGCAATAGCTAAGAGCTAAAAACCCTTTCTTACCCTTCACTGCTGCTGCTGTCCTTCCCCTCAGCAAGAGACCTACTTCCTGTGTGTCTGTCTTTTTATTGACTTTCTGTTCTGCCTTCTCATTGGTTGTAAACCCAACTACACAACCTCGTCATCACTGCCTGTCTATAGAGACCTCCAGGTCTTCTATGGTTGGTATTGAGATTAAAGGTGTGTGTCTCCATGCTGGCTGTATCCTTGAACACACAGAGATCCGCATAGCTCTGCCTCCCAAGTGCTGGGATTAAAGGTGTGTGCCACCACCACCCGGCTTCTGCTATGGCTTGCTATTACCTCTGACCCCCAGGCAACTTTATTTATTAACATACAGATAAAATCACATTTCAGTACAAATAAAATATCACCATACCTTTCCAACTACTTCCACCAACTGGAGATCCACCATTCAAATATATGAAGCTATATGTGCCATTATTATTCAAGCTATCACAATAAACCATCCAATAAAACTGGTAGAAATATTCATCCTCCTATATGCACAAATCTAAACATAGCAATACAAGAATTACGAAAAATCAGGGCAAAGTGACATTTCTAATAGATCATAATTCTCTAATAATGGATTCCAAAGATGTTGAAATGGATGTCTGATAAATAATTAAAAGAATAAATTTTAGGAACTCAATGAGAACTAAGAGAATATAAATTAAAAGTTCGAAAAATAAGATCTGCAAGATAGGAATAAGAAACTCAACAGAGAAAGATTTTTTAAGTGAAAAAATAACTGTATTTTGTGGTGCATGTTTGTAATCTAAGCACTTGGGAGGAAGAAGTATGAGGGTTAGGATTCAAGGCCAGTCTCAATTACATAGTGAGTTTGAAGCCACCCTGGACTACATGAGGTTCTGTCTCAAAAATAAACAAAAATATAAAATATCATAGAGACAAACAGTAATATGATATGTCAAAATCCTTCAGTTGAAATTCTTGACACTGGTCAACTAGATGATGTTAAAAAAAATTCAAGATCTTGCCCAGGACTTCCCTTCTGAAGCACAGGTGAGTGCCCTAGCTTGCCCCAGACCCCATCCCTGGGCACCAGCCACTCCGGGGAAGACCTGCCCAACTTGGGCCCAGGTTCTGGTCCCCGGGCAGGTGCCCTTCTACCACAACCGGGAAGGATCCCCTTCTCCAAGACCCCTGGCAGACCCTGCAGTCTCCACGCCCTGCCCCCACGCCCATCTGCCTGAGCCCCAAGCCTCTTCCTGAGACTTAGAGGCCAGGCCCCCTAGCTCCCATCTTGCCCAGGACTTCCCTTCTGAAGCACAGGTGAGTGCCCTAGCTTGCCCCAGACCCCATCCCTGGGCACCAGCCACTCCGGGGAAGACCTGCCCAACTTGGGCCCAGGTTCTGGTCCCCGGGCAGGTGCCCTTCTACCCCAACCGGGAAAGATCCCCTTCTCCAAGACCCCTGGCAGACCCTGCAGTCTCCACGCCCTGCCCCCACGCCCATCTGCCTGAGCCCCAAGCCTCTTCCTGAGACTTAGAGGCCGGCCCCCAGCTCCCATCTTGCCCAGGACTTCCCTTCTGAAGCACAGGTGAGTGCCCTAGCTTGCCCCAGACCCCATCCCTGGGCACCAGCCACTCCGGGGAAGACCTGCCCAACTTGGCCCCAGGCTCTGGTCCCCGGGCAGGTGCCCTTCTACCACAACCGGGAAGGATCCCCTTCTCCAAGACCCTTGGCAAACCCTGCAGTCTCCACGCCCTGCCCCCACGCCCATCTGCCTGAGCCCCAAGCCTCTTCCTGAGACTTAGAGGCCGGCCCCCAGCTCCCATCTTGCCCAGGACTTCCCTTCTGAAGCACAGGTGAGTGCCCTAGCTTGCCCCCGACCCCATCCCTGGGCACCAGCCACTCTGGGGAAGACCTGCCCAACTTGGGCCCAGGTTCTGCTCCCCGGGCAGGTGCCCTTCTAGCCCCACTGGGAAGGATCCCCTTCTCCAAGACCCCTGGCAGACCCTGCAGTCTCCACGCCCTGCCCCCACGCCCATCCGCCTGAGCCCCAAGCCTCTTCCTGAGACTTAGAGGCCAGGCCCCCCAGCTCCCATCTTGCCCAGGACTTCCCTTCTGAAGCACAGGTGAGTGCCCTAGCTTGCCCCGGACCCCATCCCTGGGCACCAGCAACTCCAGGGAAGACCTGCCCAACTTGGCCCCAGGTTCTGGTCCCTGGGCAGGTGCCCTTCTAGCCCCACCGGGAAGGATCTCCTTCTCCAAGACCCCTGGCAGACCCTGCAGTCTCCACGCCCTGCCCCCACGCCCATCCGCCTGAGCCCCAAGCCTCTTCTTGAGACTTAGAGGCTGGCCCCCAGCTCCCATCTTGCCGTGGATTTCCCATCTGGAGGAGAGAGAGAGAGAGAGAGAGAGAGAGAGAGAGAGAGAGAGAGAGAGGAGAGCACCCATCCTCCCCCGGACTTCCCTTCTGAACAAGAGCTTCCATCCTGCCCCGGACTTCCAATTTGGACAAGAGAGCTCCCATCTGGACAAGAGAGAGAGACTTCCTGAATCTGTCAGCTCTGAACCAAGTGTGCGGATAAGGCCAGGAACGAACCACAAGGAGATGGGCAGACGTCAAGGCAGAAACACATACAACAAAATGAATAGTAATACACCATCACCAGGCCCTAGCCCTCCTCCAACACCTAGACCTGAACATCAGAAATTGGAAGAAGCAGAAGAAAATAGCCTTATGAATGTCATCATGAAGAAGCTAGAGGCTCGTGTAGAGGAAAAGACAAAAAAATGTGAAGAACGCTGTAAACAACTAGAGGAAAGGGCAAACAAATTAGAAGAAATCAAAAAAGTCCTGGAAGAGAACAATAAAATACTGAAAGAAAATCAAGAAAAATCAATGAAACAAATGAAGGAAACAGTCCAAGACCTGAAAAGGGAAATAGAAAAAATGAAGAAGACACAAACAGAGGGAATGCTGGAAATAGAAAATCTGAGAAAACGATTGGGAACTTCAGATGCAAGTATAATCAACAGAATGCAAGAGATGGAAGAGAGAATCTCTAGCGTTGAAGATACAATAGAAGAAATGGATTCATCAGTCAAAGAAAACACTAAAGTCAACAAAGTCATGAACCAAAATGTCCAAGAAATTTGGGACACCATGAAAAGACCAAACCTACGAATAATAGGGGTAGAAGAAGGAGAAGAATACCAACTCAAGGGCACAGAAAATATATTCAACAAGATCATAGAAGAAAACTTTCCCAACTTAAAGAAGGAAATGCCTATGAAGATACAGGAAGCCTATAGAACACCAAACAGACTAGACCCCCAAAAAAAGTCCCCTCGCCACATAATAATTAAACAATTAAACGTACAGAATAAAGAAAGAATATTAAGAGCAGCAAAGGAAAAAGGCCAAGTGACATATAAAGGCAAACCTATCAGAATAACACCCGATTTCTCAATGGAGACTTTGAAAGCCAGAAGGTCCTGGGCAGATGTAATGCAGACATTAAGAGACCATGGATGTCAGCCTAGACTAATATACCCAGCAAAACTTTCAATCGTCATAGATGGAGTGAACAAGACATTCCATGACAAAGCCAGATTTAAACAATATTTATCCACAAACCCAGCCCTACAGAAAGCACTAGAAGGAAAATTCCAACCTAAGGAAGTCAGATACAACCTCGAAAACACAGGCAATAGATAAAGCCACAGCAGTAGACCCCAACGAAGAAAAGTACACACACATCACCACCAAAAAATAACAGGAATGAACAATCACTGGACATTAATATCCCTCAATATCAATGGACTTAATTCACCTATAAAAAGACATAGGCTTACAGAATGGATACGAAAGCAGGACCCATCTTTCTGCTGCATACAAGAAACACATCTCAAATTCAAAGATAGACACTACCTAAAAATAAAAGGCTGGGAAAAGACTTTCCAATCAAACGGTCTTAAGAAACAAGCGGGTGTAGCCATCCTGATATCCAGCAAAATAGACTTCAAACTAAAATCAATCAAAAGAGATCAAGAAGGGCATTACATACTCATCACAGGAAAGATCCACCAAGATGAAGTCTCAATTCTGAACATTTATGTCCCAAACACAAGGGCACCCACATATGTAAAAGAAACATTATTAAAGCTTAAATCACATATAAAACCCCACACATTAATAGTGGGAGACCTCAACACCCCACTTTCACCACTGGACAGATCCCCCAAATCGAAACTTAACAGAGAAATAAAGGACTTAATTGATGTCATGACTCAAATGGACTTAATCGACATCTACAGAACATTCCATCCTAACAAAAAAGAATATACCTTCTTCTCAGCACCCCATGGAACCTTCTCTAAAATCGACCACATACTTGGTCACAAAGCAAATCTAAACAGATACAAAACAATTAGAATAACCTCCTGTGTTCTATCAGACCACCATGGTCTAAAGTTGGATTTCAACAACAACAAAAACTACAGAAAACCTACAATCTCATGGAAACTGAACAATACCCACCTGAATCACCAATGGGTTAAGGAAGAAATAAAGAAAGAAATTAAAGACTTCCTAGAGATCAACGAAAATGAAGACACCACATATCCAAACCTATGGGACACTATGAAAGCAGTACTAAGAGGGAAATTCATAGCACTAAACGCCCACATAAATAAGCTGGAGAAATCTCACACTAGTGACTTAACAGCACACCTGAAAGTTCTAGAACAGGAAGAAGCAAAGTCTCCCAGGAAAAATAGATGCCAGGAAATTATCAAAGTGAGAGCTGAAATCAATAAAATAGAAACAAAGAGAACAATACAAAAAATTAATGAAACAAAGAGTTGGTTCTTTGAGAAAATCAACAAGATAGACAAGCCCTTATCCAAACTAACCAAAAGACAGAGAGAGAGCATCCAAATCAACAAAATCAGAAATGAAAAGGGGGATATAACAACAGACATTGAGGAAATCCAGAGAATCATCAGGTCATACTTCAAAAACCTCTATTCCACAAAACTGGAAAACCTAAAAGAAATGGATAATTTTCTGGATAGGTACCACATACCTAAATTAAATCAAGACCAGATAAACTATTTAAATAGTCCAATAACCCCTAACGAAATAGAAACAGTCATTAAAAGTCTCCCAACCAAAAAAAGCCCAGGACCAGATGGTTTCAGTGCAGAATTCTACCAGATCTTCAAAGAAGAGTTAATACCAATACTCTCTAAATTGTTCCATACAATAGAAACAGAAGGAACATTACCAAACTCCTTCTATGAGGCTACAATTACCCTGATTCCCAAACCAAACAAGGATACAACAAAGAAAGAGAACTACAGACCGATCTCCCTCATGAACATTGATGCAAAAATACTCAATAAAATACTGGCAAACAGACTCCAAGACCACATCAAAACAATTATCCACCATGATCAAGTAGGATTCATTCCAGGGATGCAAGGATGGTTCAACATACGAAAGTCTGTCAATGTGATACACCATATAAACAAACTCAAAGAAAAAAACCACATGATCATCTCACTAGATGCTGAAAAGGCATTTGACAAAATCCAACACCCCTTCATGATAAAGGTCTTGGAGCGATCAGGAATACAGGGAACATACCTAAACATAATAAAGGCAATTTACAGCAAGCCAACAGCCAACATCAAATTAAATGGAGAGAAACTCAAAGCAATTCCACTAAAATCAGGAACGAGGCAAGGCTGTCCGCTCTCCCCATACTTATTCAATATAGTACTTGAAGTTCTAGCCAGAGCAATAAGACAACATAAGGAGATTAAGGGGATACAAATTGGAAAGGAAGAAGTCAAGCTTTCCCTATTTGCAGATGACATGATAGTATACTTGAGCAACCCCAAAGATTCCACCAAGGAACTGATACAGCTTATAAACACCTTCAGCAACATAGCAGGATACAAGATCAACTCCAAAAAATCAGTAGCCCTCCTATATACAATGGACAAAAAAGCGGAGAAGGAAATCAGAGATACATCACCCTTTACTATAGCCACAAATGACATAAAATACCTTGGGGTAATACTAACCAAGCAAGTGAAGGACCTATATGACAAGAACTTTAAGTCCCTGAAAAAAGAAATTGAAGAAGATGTCAGAAAATGGAAAGATCTCCCATGCTCATGGATAGGCAGAACTAACATAGTAAAAATGGCAATCTTACCAAAAGCAATCTACAGATTCAATGCAATCCCCATCAAAATACCAACACAATTCTTCACAGACCTGGAAAGAATAATACTCAACTTCATATGGAAAAACAAAAAACCCAGGATAGCCAAAAGAATCCTGTACAATAAAACAACCTCTGGAGGCATCACGATCCCTGACTTCAAGCTGTACTATAGAGCTACAGTAATAAAAACAGCTTGGTACTGGCATAAAAACCGACATGTGGACCAATGGAATCGAATTGAAGACCCTGATATTAATCCGCACACCTATGAACAAATAATTTTTGACAAAGAAGCCAAAAGTGCACAATGGAAAAAAGAAAGCATCTTCAACAAATGGTGCTGGCAAAACTGGATATCAACATGTAGAAGGCTGCAAATAGATCCATATCTATCACCGTGCACAAAACTTAAGTCCAAGTGGATCAAGGACCTCAACATAAATCCAGCTACTCTGAACCTGCTAGAAGAGAAAGTAGGAAGTAGTCTTGAACACATTGGCATAGGAGACCACTTTCTAAATAGAACACCAGTAGCACAGACACTGAGAGAAACAATCAATCAATGGGACCTCTTGAAACTGAGAAGCTTTTGTAGGGCAAAGGATATGGTCAACAAAGCAAAGCGACAGCCTACAGAATGGGAAAAGATCTTCACCAATCCCACATCTGACAGAGGACTGATATCCAGAATATATAAGGAACTCAAGAAATTAGACATCAAAATGCCCAACAGTCCAATTAAGAAATGGGCTATAGAACTAAACAGAGAATTCTCAACAGAGGAAACTCAAATGGCTGAAAGACATTTAAGGAATTGCTCAACATCCCTAATCATCAGGGAAATGCAAATCAAAACAACTCTGAGATACCACCTTACGCCTATCAGAATGGCTAAGATCAAAAACACTGAAGACACCTTATGCTGGAGAGGATGTGGAGCTAGGGGAACTCTCCTCCACTGCTGGTGGGAATGCAAGCTTGTACAACCACTTTGGAAATCAATATGGCGATTTCTTAGAAAATTGGGAATCCATCTCCCCCAAGATCCAGCTATACCACTCTTGGGCATATACCCAAGGAATGCTCAACCACACCACAAGAGCACTTGTTCAGCTATGTTCATATCAGCGTTGTTTGTAATAGCCAGAACATGGAAACAACCTAGATGCCCTTCAACTGAAGAATGGATAAACAAAATGTGGTACATATACACAATGGAATACTACTCAGCAGAGAAAAACAATGACATCATGAGGTTTGCAGACAAATGGATGGATCTAGAAAAAATCATCCTGAGTGAGGTATCCCAGACTCAGAAAGACAAACATGGTATGTACTCACTCATAACAGGATACTAGATGTGGAACAAGGATGACTGGACTGCTACTCACATCACCAGGCAGGCTACCTGGAAAACAGGACCCCAAGAAAGACACAGGGATCACCCAACGACAGAGAAATGGAATGAGATCTACATGAACAGCCTGGACATGAGTGGGGGTAGTGAAGGGCGAGGGTCGAGGGAAAGAGAGCTTGGGTGAGTGGGAGATCCCAGCTGGATCAAAAACAGAGAGGGAGAACAAGGAATAGGAGACCATGGTAAATGAAGACCACATGAGAATAGGAAGAAACAAAGTGCTAGAGAGGCCCACAGAAATCCACAAAGATACCCCCACAACAGACTGCTGGCAATGGTCGAGAGACAATCCGAACTGACCTACTCTGGTGATGGGATGGCCAAACACCCTAATTGTCGTGCTAGAAACCTCATCCAACTACTGATGGATCTGGAGGCAGAGATCCATGACTAGGCCCCAGGTGGATCTCTGGGAGTCCAATTAGCGAGAATGAGGAGGGTTTATATGAGAGAGAATTGTTGAGACCAAGGTCGGATAAAGCACAGAGACAAATAGCCAAACAAACGGAAACACATGAAATATGAACCAATGGCTGAGGGGTCACCAACTGGATCAGGCCCTCTGAGTGGGTGAGACAGTTGATTGGCCTGATCTGTTTGGGAGGCATCCAGGCAGTGGGACCGGGTCCTGTGCTCATTGCATGAGTTGGCTGTTTGAAACCTGGGGCCTATGCAGGGTCCCTTGGCTCAGCATGGGAGGAGGGGACTGGACCTACCTGGACTGAGTCCACCAGGTTGATCTCAGTCTGTGGGGAAGGCTTTGCCCTGGAGGAGATTGGAATGGGGGGCGGGCTGGGGGGAAGGTGAGGGGGGCGGGAGGGGGGAGAACAAGGGAATCTGTGGCTGATATGTAGAACTGAATTGTATTGCAAAATAAAAATTAAAAAAAAAAAAAAAATTCAAGTTTGAAATAGTGTTTTGAAATATCACAGACAGAAGAAAAACAGAAAGAATAAAATATATAAAAATTTACAGGACACTATTAAACAACCAAGTATATTCCAGCATCCAAAAGAGAAGAAACTAAGGTTAAAGGCATAAAAATATATTCAATTAAATAACAATAGAAAAAAAACTAATCTTATGAAAGAAATGGACATCAAAGTACAAGAGGTTTATAGAACCCCAAATAGATGTGAGAATAAAAAAAAATCTTTAAAACCACATATTGTAGACAAGTTGTCAAGTACTGACAAAAAATTTTAAAATCTCCAATAGAAAAAAACAAAGTTACATTTAAATAAAATCCCATTAAGTAAACAGTGGACTTCTTAGTGGAACTCCTACAGGCAGCTAGGGAGTGGGGGCATGAAGTGACCTACTCCAAGTTCTAAAAATAAACAGCTGTCAGACAAGATTACTATACGGAGTAAGACTATCCATTGGAAATGAAAAAGAAATGAAGAGCTGGAGAAACTCATGACTATCAGACCAGTCTTACAAAAGATACTCAAGGGAGTCTTATATGCAGTACATATAGTCTAAAAGAAGGAAGGAAGGAAGAGAAGGAGGGATGGAGAGGTGGAGGGAGGGAGGGGGAGGGAGGGAGGGGAGTAGGGAAGAAGAGAGGGAGAGAGAGAGGGAAGGAGGGAGGAAAAAATAAGAAAAGGCAAAAATAAAAAAGGGGGAAAGCAGGTGAGAGGAAGGAGTGAAAGGGAAGGAAAAAGAAAGAAAGAAATTGATAATATTATGAAAATGTAAATGCCAAAAGAGAAATGAAAAATGCAGCATCAAAGCACCAAAATGAAGATTAATAAGAGAAAAAGAACATGATGCCGAGTATTGAAATATTACTGAATGCATAGGAAATTATATGTATAGAAACACTGTGTAGCTTCTTTAGCTGTTATTAATATGCTCATAATGATGTCTTATTGGAATCAGGCTGTTCCATAAGCCTGGAGACATTCCCAGTTCAGGTGATGTGTTATAGATAGAAGACAGTGGAGTGTATCCTGGGTGACCACTAACACAGTGGAAAGAAGCTGCCCTTATCAAATCACAGGGTGAATCCTGATACAGGTAGAAAAACTCCTTTTGATAGAGAGTGTATATGATTCTAATTGTAGATAGACTAGATCATTTCTAAAGTTCTCCTAACCTGGAAAGGCTAAGTTGCACGAACCAGACCACAGGGAATCATGGTGATCTCAGTGTAAGATGCATATCCAATCTTTTTTTGACCCTCACATTAGAGACTGCAAGCTAAGTATGATACATCCTCAAATAAGAGTGATTATGATGTCAGCATGCTTTTTAAACATGTAATGCGTTTATATATTCACATTGCCATTTCATTTTTGTCATAAGATTGTACAATAGAGAAGATATGTTTTCAAAATTTTCTTCATCATTAGTTTGAAAATTGTGACCCCGAAATGAGAAAAATTATTTAGACAGATTTCAACAATTACAAATTCATGGAATTGAAGTCAGCCTAATTCTTCTCTTTCTATTTTCTGCCTTCAAGATACCTGATAAAATTCAATTCCCCACCTCCCCATTTTTTTTCCTAGTAATGGAAATGTATTTAAAAGCTACATTTCTCTTGAAATGTCCAGAGTCTATTAAGTGTCACTTTGTTATGGGTAATTTTATGCTTGCTCAAAACCAGAAAAAAAATGCAAACATTAACCAGGTAATGAACTGTTTCGTCTCTGTTGCCAAATAGTCTATCTTCTATGAGCCTCCTTTTAAATTTGCTGCTTCAGTGCTTTGTTGGGAGTCCTAGTCTTAATCTATAAGAGCAGGATGCCAGCATTTAGTTGGAAAACAATTTACCTTAGCCTTTGCATGGCTATTGCCTTATATTTGAAATAGTATTGACATAACACTTAGGCCATTTTGATAACTCAACTGACAAGAAAACTTAGCTGAGGAGGAAAAGGACAGCCAAGAGTATTGCAGACACTGTTTGTCTAACCCAGTGCTATGAAGGAACAAGCTGGAAGCTGCACATAATGGAAGCCATGAATGATCCACTTATGTGGGATTAGGAGGCATCTGTTTCTGTGGTGTGGCTTGTATGTTCCTTGGGGTGAACTATCCACAAAAGGACCCTAGAAAAGACAAAGCTTATCCTCTATCACTGAAACTTCTTGCTCTCAGAGAAAAGAACCCTTTCATTGTTCTGAGAAAGAGAAATAAACACACATGAATATAACCTGATTCCTTGCCTCCTTATGGCACACATAACCTTCAACTTCTTTTAGCTCTACCTGAGTCTTGCAGTGTGCCTGCCTGTAGTTCTGCACTGTGGTACAGTGCCATTCTAGCTTAATGAGGGTCAAAGAGTTTCCTTTTTTTTTTTTTTTTAACTCAAATGAAACTACTATTGAGCATACGAGACTATAATTGAGCAGATGCCTGGAAGCTCCAGGGTGATAATAAAGGTGAACATATGGGCAGTTGATTCCAAGGATGGAAAGCTTCAGATGCTGCAATGATTTCTGAAAGAGAATAAACTCTGCACACCATGGATTGGCCCAAGCTTTCTCTCTGCTTCTTCAGTCCTATTTCTCAGCGGCCATTGTGTTTAGTTTAGTATTTAGCTGAGCTGACCTTAGGGGAGACTGAACAGCAGAGCCTGAGACAAGCGACAAGAACAAGCGCTATTGAAGCTAAGTGGAATGCAGGCAATTTTGAATGCATTAAGCAATGGAACCCAAAAACAATCTCAAGGTTGCCTGAACAATGAGGAAATGTGTTATCTCAGCCAACTGGAAGTTCAGAGCGGGAGCAGGCCACAGATGCACAGCCTGTGAGCGATCCCCGTGAGTTTGCTCTGAATGCCAAACCACTAGGTCAATTCCAGGATTCCAGTGCCACCTCCCCGACTCTTTGGCTATGCTATGAGCTGTGCCTCAGACAGGGGATCACCAAAACGGAAAAAGAAATACTCATCTGCACTGAAGACAAACACTGATTAGCTGCAAACAACAGATTTTACAATGTATTTCTTTCTTAAGACATAAAAACTACAACAGTGTGCCAAGCCTCCTCAGATGATGGGAACTTTTTAAGGGTGCATACTCTATGCAAGGACATTATGGATAATTTAGAATTTAAAACTTGAACTAACACAGAAAAATAAGATGAGACTATTTTCCACTGGAATTCTGCTCTGGTTTCCGCTCAGCATCCCGATCCCTGTGATCTCTATCAAAAGTCAGACAAGGCAAGGGAATAGCCATCCAGAAGACGGAAAGATAAAGTGGAATAGTTGCAGTGAGAGTGGCCAGTGGCTGAAAGGATGTCGTGCTGACCCATATTTTAGGAAGGTTTACATTATTTCTAAAGTTTCTGGAAAAGATTTCCTAGAAGAGTATTTTTCTGCCCAGGTGATTGACAGACTCATTTGTACTAACTCTTTTGAGAGGAACAATAGTATGTTTTGCTTATTTACTGAATTCCTCTTGCTGGCTAGTAACCACGTCACCTGCCAGTGGCTTAGAATGCCATGTCTTCATCTGACTGGTAGTTGGAGTCCTCTTGTTTACATTTAATTTTTTGCATCATGCTGATTAAGCCTGAAAAGTCCATCCTCAAATATCTTCAACTCTCCCACTATTTAACTAGATACCTAATAAATTTAGAGAAAAATAGAATTAACAACTGGTTCCAAGTATAACACTATCATGACGAAGATTTCAACATTCAATATCTGATATAGAATCAAACATGATAAAGAAAATGAAAACAGCCTTGTCCTCTACACAAATACTTTCCATTGTAAATGGAAGTTCCCTAGGGGAAAGAAACACTTCTGTATTAATGATTACACAAAGATGTTTATCTAATAAGAACTTTCGTGGTCCTGGAGAGCAGGAACATTACAAGTCTAGAGCCAAATTATCTCAGGCTATTTTAGCTCTTTAATACCCATTTATTATCTACCTCTGTGATTGATTTACATCCTCGTGTTACATCCTTGTGACTATTAGGTAAATCTTTTTGAATGTACCAAAAGACCATTATCTTCCCATAACCCAAAAGTTAAAAATGTCCTCAGATAGCATATACCCTCCAATTTTGATGTGACCTTCCTACATAATGTCCCCTCGACATATTTGAACAGCACCTTGATTTATGACTGTTGGAGCACAGGCTTATACATTTTGTCTAGATCCCTCAGCTTGAAAGAAATTAGGCTTTGCTTCCTTGACATTCTACCTGTGACAGAGAGTTAAAAAGCAGTTTGTGCAGTCACTTGACAGCTCTCAATTTATGATATCTGGCTCTTCCTTGCTCTTTGCAATGTCTATGCTGAATTAAATAAGGTGATGTGAAATTTCTTACCAGTCTCCCTAAACTTACAAAAGTCTGATATGTCCTTTGCTCTTAGGATTTGTCAAGGTGTTTTCTCTGGAGACTCTTCTACCCTACTCTGTCGTTCTATCCTATTGCTATCCTGCTCTCTCTCTCTCTCTCTCTCTCTCTCTCTCTCTCTCTCTCTCTCTCTCTCTCTCTCTCTTTCTTTTTCTCTCTCACATTCTTGGTGAAGCTGCTTCTCTCTATGTTTAAAAGGAGGTTTCTGCTTGCCTTCCAGGTCATATCATGGTCATGTTTCCAATAATCATACTGTTTCTATTTAATGATCTTCCTCCCAACTTAAGGCTCTTCTTCCTGATAAACTGCAAGTCCTGAAGAGAATTATGTCTTAACCTCCTTTCCAGATAATCAGTTGCTGTTTTACTTAACAATGATATTTTTTGGCATGTTATAATAATTACTTTCTGTAACAGTTATCCAATTGGAATGTATTTGGGAGAAACTAAATCTGTGCTTCCAGGCCATCATTACTCATATTTGATTCCAAACTAAGTAATTTCTTTGTCTTTGAGGTGAGAGCTTTGTCTTTTCACATCAACTACATGAAGGCAACCAGAGAGCCCTGTATTTAGGATAAGAGTTAAGAAGGACAATATCGTCTTATTAAAATTAAAAGAGCAACAACTTGTAATGGAAAATGGAGACTAAGTAGGGATGGTCTGAAAAATAGTTGCTTGAAAATATGGTTTGGCTTGAGCAAAATGAGTAAGATAGAGAAGATTTAACAAATTAGCAACATACTCATTAAAATATTGGACTGTTACAATGAGCCTGACATTTCTTAGGCATTGCATCACATTCTCTCCATGGATCTCTTCTTTTGGCAATGATGAATGCAGCTGGTCCTGTATATGTTATGGCTAGTTTGATATGTTCTGGAACCTGCAGGAGGTGAGGCCCAGCTGACAGAAGTAGGTTACAAGAGTTGGGCATTAGAGATTACACTGGTCCCTTGTTTGAGTTCCAATGCCCGAGCTCTACCACACATTCCTACTGCCTTGAACTGAGCTGTTTCACACCTTCTTCACCACCATAGAAGAAAGCCCTTTGAAGTCATGAGACAAGGTAAGGCATTACTCTCCTAAGTTGTTCACCATGATGTCAAAGGACAATATTATAATGGAACAATGGAGTATCTTCAGAGGTCAGTGCAGCATTATTATAGGTTAATTACCATTGTAACCTTACAATGCAGTTTTGTGACGGAAAATAAGCATTTAAGAGAGAGGCTTCAATTCAGCATTTTAGTGGAACAAATAAATATTGTGGTGACAAAGCTCATTGCAATGTTATAATTTGACACTGTGGTGGGAAAGTGGAACATCAGAGTGAAACAGTGGAGTATCACTACAACACAATGCCACGTTTCACTGTAAAAATTGTGTCATTCTAATGTAACTCTATACTATTATGTTGACAAAATTAAGAACTGTGATATAACAACACAGTATTGTGATGACAAAATGGACAACTTTAGTAAATTCAGTATAGTAAGATTAAAAGTCACCATTGTGATGGTACAATGAAATATTGTAATGTCACAGCTCAACATTATGATGAAGCGATGAAACATAGGAATGTCTCAGGTCAGCATTGTGAGTGTACAATGAACTATATAATACCACCATGAAGAAAGTACTGTCAAAATTCAGCACTGTGAAGGCACTATGGGGTACTAAGATGGCACAGTTCTTTAGTTTTGTGATAACACAATACCATATTGTGTTATCACGGCTGAGCATAGTGAAGGCACCATGGAGCAATATGATGACACATTTTTCTGGTTTAATTACCCGATACAGTATCATGATATCAGTTCAGCATTGTGAAGGCAGAATGGGACATAGTGATATCATAATTATGAATTGCGATTTCAAAATGGAACACTGTAACACCATAATGCGCCATTTTGATGTCAAAATCAGCATGTTGAACACATAATGAAATATTGAGATAGATAGCACAGTGGGGGATTGTGATGTTCTAATGGAGCATTTTCTTGTCAGTTTCTTACCATTTTCATGTTGCAATTCAGCCTGTAGTGCACCATTTTACTCTAACAATTCAGTATAGTGAGCTCAAAATTAGGCATTTTTATAGCATTATAGAACACTGTGATAGAATATTGTGATATCATAATTCAGATTTGTGTTTGCACAGTAGAATGATGTGATGCCATAATGGATAACTGATGACACAATGGACCATTGTAATGATCATGACCATTTACTACCATTATTGCTCAGTGGAACATTGTACCTATAGCATATACTATTATGATGGTTCAAGAAGCATTGTGATACAACAATTCAACAGTGTGACAACACAATGGAACAGTATGATGCCACAATGATGTGTGATAGCAAAATCAGCACTCGATTGCACAATACAGTACTGTGACAGCATCATATACTATTGTGATATCACAATGCAGGCTTTTAATGGCCAAGTACAACATTGTAATGGAACAAGGGAATGTTATAATGAAATGATCCAGCATTATGATCTCATAAACAGTATTAGGATAACATAATTAATTACTGAGCTGTCAAAATGGATCATTGTGATAGAAATCATGATAGCACAATTATGTGTTGTATTGCCAAAAACATCATGATGCCTCAACTCGGGATTGTGACATAAGTTTTGTGATGGTACAACAGAGCACTGAGATGTCACAGTTGACCATTTCAGTGGCACAATGGATTGTTATGATGTCATAATTCAGCATTCTGATATAATTAAGGATTGTGATAGCACAAAGCAAGATTGTGATGTCACAGTGCAGCAGCACTATGATGAAATAACCGATCATAGTCAAAGCAAAAATGCAGCAGTTTAGTATCACAATACAGCATTTTGATGTCACAATGAAATATTTTCATGTCAGAGTGATCATAGTGATACAATAGAGAGTGGTGATATCAATATTTATCAATAAGATAGTAAAATGTAGCATTGGTGGCACAATTCAAAATTATGATGGTACAATGGAGTATTTGGATCATAGAATGCTATATTACAGTGAAACAATAGAATATGATGGTGGCACAATACAGCATTGCATTGTCGTAATTCATCTATGTGATTGCACAGTGGATCACTTTGATGGCACAATGGAAGACTGTGATGTCGTAATTCACTATTGTGATGTCTTAGTGCAGTCTTGTGATGATGCAATATACTATTTTGATGGCACAAATTAGCATGTTAGTGGCAGAGTGCAATATCATGATGTCAAGAATCGGCATTGTACTATCACACTGGAGTGTTGTAACAACACAGTTTACAATTTGGATGCCGAAATTGGGCATTATGGTGTCAAAATACAGCCATTTCTAATTTCACTAAAATCTTTCTATATTGTTTTCACATAAACACACTTGAAAGATCACTGGGTTTACATAATTTTAACTGAAAGAGATTTTTCTGTCTTTTAAATATATCAAAGAAACAAACAAACTTTTCCATGCTCACTTGATTACTAAAATTAAAATTGTATACCGAAAGAAAATAGATATATTAAATAAAGAAGAATGAGTTCATCTTAAATTTCTAATTAGCTTAATACCTAAGAGAAAAGCCAGATCCATATCTTACTTTACATGTTGCAATGCCTTTTGCAAAAACTATTTAACAAATGCTTTGTGAATTGGAATAATTTTCATTAAAACAGATACTATTCCTGAAAGAACATTGTGTTCTTCAGTGACAGCTTTTAATTATATTTTTATTTTCTTCAATTAATCATTATTGGACTATACTATGCACTTGAATTTGCATTAAGTGTATATTTGGTGTTCTTGCCACTAAAAGGAAGAAAGGAATGGGAAAGAAGAAGGGCCAGTGAAGGGATGCAAAGAGAGGGAGAGTAGAGGATGAGGGAGGAAAAAAAGAAGATACATGGAGATTAATAGCTTAACTTGATTGTGACAATAATTTTACAATACATATGCAATGTAAAACTTACATGCTATCAATTTGATTTTTCAATTGTGTCTCAATAAAGATAAACTTTAAAAATTATAACCATCACAAAATGTTATATAAGTGAGAACAGAATATGATCTAATCAATGCTCAAGAAACAATTATTTCATAACCTACCTTCAGTTCAAACCTTATTTGAATTATCCCATGCTGACTACTCTTTAACAATATTTTTTTCTTCATTCAAAACTTATAGGGCCTGTGACAGTACAGTTTTTATAAAACCAACTTTCCTTGTGCTTTCTTGCGATGCATTTCTGCGTGAAAATTGATTCCACAGCCACATTTGTGCTGAACTCAGTTAGGTCTTCTCAAGTATCAGAGGATGGACTTCACTTTATTTGAGCTTATATAAGATTTGTGTTAATATTAAAGTCTTAGTTTTGTGACATATCATAAGTACTACAGATATTTATTTCACTTACTTGAGACTTGAGAGCTCAGTGGTGAGGAATTGCTTCTTTTTGGCAGGATGTTACGGTAATATCTACATTGTTTAACTTTCATCCAACATTATCATTCAGTTTTCTATTATGAGAACTTTTACTATTATAAATGATAGATAAAAATTGTCACTGAAACAAATTCTAGCTGGTAATGACATGTCAAAACAAATTTATGATTGCTAAAATGAGCAGTAATCACACATATATAATTTATTTTGTTTTTCAAACATCTAAACAATGGTATAAATTAATAGCTAATGTCTATCACTGTGACAGAACTGAAACTAATTACCTGAAAAGCAATGAAGTAAATATTAAGAATGTCAGTGACAGACAAAATTCCCATAAACAGTGACTAAATCCAAGTGTTTTATGTGTTTATCCTGTTATCCATTTAGTATATACATTCTCAGAAATCTGAGACTATAATAAACCCTGAAAGATCCATATTCCCAGGTCATATAAAGTGAATCTATTTCTATGTACCCAATGTCACATATAGAAACCTGGACAGTGTCTCATGTTGTGGAAGATACTGATACAGGCAAAGTACAAAATTTGCTCATGCTCCAGCTTTTAAATGTTTAAGTTATGTGTATAGATCTTTGATAGTCAGCATTCAACATCAAAGCATATTTCTAAGGATATCTTTTCAAATATCTTAAAAATTCACATTATTATAAGGAGCTTTGATAAAAGTGTTTCACACCAAGCTACTATAATAATATTAATGCACTTGTTGGTGCTTTAGATAATCCTGAGGCCATCTCTATTTTAATCAAAAGGAACTTTTAAATTTAGTAATGTACCTCAGGCAGGCCTCTTATCAACTTGTTATAATTGTGGATAGAGAAAAATGTAGTTAGTGACAATATTATTACACTTTCTTGTGTACTTGGGTGGGTTTCAGTGTATTTTGGCATGTCTAGTAGCAATTCAAACTTCAGCTCTATACATGTGGGGACCTGGTACCTTAATTGGGTACTCCTGGGGATTTGTATTCCAACTGTATGTGCAGCTGACAATGACCTATAACTTCTGATTCTTCTGATTCCATCTCCAGAATGCTCAGATTCCAGGTGCGTGATACCTGTTTAATTTATACAGTGCTGTGGGTTGAACCCAGGACTTTGTGCATGCTAAGCAATGTACCGGCTGGGCTGTATCCTCAGACCCTAATGAATAGTCTTTGATTAACAAGTGAAAATTGCATTGAAAGATGTGAGTTTGTGGGTTATATAAGAAGAGCCAAAGAAAGCAGGAACAGGTATGTAAAAGATAAGGGACAAAGAATAGAGTGTGCTCTCTGTGATAGCAGACACCAAAGGCTACAAGTTGTAAACTGCAGACCGACATTTTTACAATCTCAGTAAAAAAGTATCTTATTCTGTTCATGAAATCAGAAGCAAAATTAACTGCTAATCCAACAGCTGTGAACCAAGATACTTGACTATTAAGTCCTTTCTACAAAGCATGGAAGACTTTCCATTAGCTTCTTTATATTATTATTATTATTATTATTATTATTATTATTATTATTATTATGAGATTTTCTATTCATTTTACATACCAACCACAGATTACCCTCACCTCCTTCCTCCTGCACCCCAAGCCTTCCCCCCAACCCCACACGTTTCCACCTCCTCCAAGGCAAGGTCTCCCATGGGGAGTCAGCAGAGCTTGGCACACTCAGTTGAGGTAGGTTCAAGCTTCTCCGCCCTGCACTAAGGTTGAGCAAAGTGTCCCACCATAGGCAATAGGCTCCAAAAAGCTGGTTCATGCACTAGGGACAGGTCCTGATCACACTGCCTGGGGGACCTCTAAACAGTTCAATCTAAATGACTGTCTCACCTATCCAGAGGGCTTAGTCCAGTACCATGGGGACTCCTCAGCTATTGGTCTACAGTTCATGTGTTTCCACTAGTTTGACTGGCCGTCTCTGTACATTTTCCCATCATGATCTCTATGTTACTTGCTCATAGAGTCCCTCCTCTCTCTTATCAACTGTATTCCTAGAGCTCAGCCTGGCACCCAGCTGTACATTATTCTTAATAGCCAGAACCTGAAAACAACCTAGATGCCCCTCAACTGAAGAATGGATTAAGAAAATGTGGTACATATACACAATGGAGCAGAGAAAAAAACAATGACATAATGAAATTTGCAGGCAAATTGATGGAACTAGAAAATATCATCCTGAGTGAGGTAATCCAGATTCACAAGGACAAACATAGTATGTACTCACTCATAAGTGGATACTAGATGTAAAACAAAGGATAACCAGATTGCAACCCACAGCTCCAGGGAGACTAGCTAGCAGGGAGGACCCTAGGAAGGACCCACCTTCACATGGATCGCCCAGTGAAAAAGAAATAGATGAGATCTACATGAGCAAACTGGGGGTGAGGAGGCTAAAATGGAGGACAAGGGATGGAGAATGAGAACATAGGGGAATGGGAGGTTCGAGCTGGAACAGGGACAGAGTGAGAGAACAAGGAAAGAGATACCATGACAAATGAAGACATCATGGATATAGGGAGAAACAGAGTGTAAGGAAGTTCCCAGGAATCCACAAGGATAATCCCACCTTAGACTACTGGCAATAGTGGAGAGGGTGCCTGAAATGGCCTACTCTGGTGATAAGATGGCTGAATACCCTAACTGTCATGAAGAGCCTTCATCCATTGACTGATGGAAGCAGATGCAGAGATCCTTTAGCTTCTTTTTCTTAATTATTTTTTGTTGCCTTTATTTAGCTTCTGTATATTTTTCTTTATGTATATTAGAAATACTTTTAACTGCCTGGTGATTTTAACCAATTGTTGTGAATAAATACAGAATGATTTTGATCCTTAAGTATATTGTTGTCTATCATTGTGTTCTACAATATAAAGAATATAAGTAAAGGTGAATTGCACAAGTATTCTCTAGTGTGGGCTTTAGGGAATTACTAGAATCAAGGAAAAAGCAACAGGAGAAATGAAATTTTATGATGAATGCATGAATAAAAGATATAACAAAGAACCTGAAATTGAGAGATCAATAATGCAGGGTTAATTATTAAAGGTAATTATCAAGGAATCACAGAAAATGATGAAATGCCTGGTGTCATTGCTCATGACTCTTATCCCCTCACTCAGAATACTGAAGCAGCAGTGTGATGATAAGTTCCAGACCAGTTTGGGTGGAGACAGCAGTTTGGAGATGTCACTATTACTCCCTCATAGTAGAGTTGGTCTGTTTGTGAATATATAAGTAAGCTTTATAGTTGAGTGTATTACGAGAAGTGATTAAGGATCATGGAATCTTGTCATGGAGAAAAGTGAAAAGTATAGCTAGACAGCTGCATCGGAGTTGGAATAATGAATGTCATGGGAGCAGTGAGTCAATGATGGAAGGGAAATTGGGTAGAGTCCCAGGAAACGTTGACGGAAGATACCAGACTCAAATAGTATGCAAGAACAAGGAACATGTATTAATATTCCAGCATGCAGGGGGCACACCTATACAAAATGGTGAAGACCTGAGAGCAGCGTGCAGGCTTCTTTTAAGTGCAGCTAAGGGAATCTCAGGGGCAGTCAGGTCATCTCAAACATAATTGGTTAAGCAAGCAGCAGTTACATTAGTGTATTTTTAATTCTCTGAGGTTTAGTCTTACCATTTTTGTACATAATTTTACAAGCTTTGGCAAGTACGGACATGACCCAGAAGGGGCTGCAGGACTTGTCCTTGAGACAGTGTGAATTAGACCTTGTATGTGTTTTCTCCCTCATCCCTGAATGCAAGGATCTTGTGTATAAATGTCCCTTTGTTGGAAGAGACACCTGTGTGAAGCTGGAGTTTTCTCCAGTCCTGCCGGGGCCTGTAGCCACTCAGACCCAAGTAAACACACAGAGACTTATTATATTACTTATAAACTATATGGCTTGAGGCAGGCTTCTTGCTATCTAGTTCTTATATCTTACATTAACCCATTTCTATTAATCTATAAGTTGCCACGTGGCTTGTGGCTTACCAGTACTTTACATCTTACTTCTCATGGTGGCAGTTGGCAGCGTCTCCTGATTCAACCTTACACTTCCCAGCATTCTCTTCTCTCTTGTCTTGCCTATACTATACTTCCTGCCCGGCTAATGGCCAATCAGTATTTTATTTATCAACCAAATCAGAGCAACATATTCACAGCATACAGAGCAATCAATATCCACAGCACCTGTTTCCCCTCGTAAAGAACTAAAACCTAAATTTAGTTGAAAAAGTGGGAGAGTTCAACCCTTTTGATGGTGATGAAGAAGCAGAATACTAACCTCCATCTTTTAAAATTTTACTATGACCTTTTCAAAGAGATTAACGGAGTGTTGTAGTTGTAGAATATGAAAAATTGAATCAATAATGGAAATTAATAAAACATTTGAAAAATAGGACTAGAGGGAAAGGACCCCATCTTCTGGCTCACTTTCCCACTCCCCCTGTACAAAGATGCTGGCATGTGCACCCTAAAGCCTTTGCAGTACCTGTGCTCTTGAGAGAAAATACTGAGGATCCTGAATGAAGGGGCACTTCACATGAGGTTGCACATGCTGTGCCACTTCTACTCCCACTGGCCATGAAAGAAAAACCCTACCATGTTGGCAAAGCAGGGTAGGAAGGACAGGTTAACCAACATGCTGAGAAACAGCTATAAGACATTATGTAAGGTCTATTGTGGTGATATATTTTGTACCCCAACAAAGCTTGCCTGAGGATCAGAGGACAGAGACAGCCATAGATTAGACATAGAGGCCAGACAGTGGTGGCACACACCCTTAATCCTATCACTCCTATCACTTGGGAGGCAGAGATCAGTTTGGATCTCTGTGAGTACAAAGTCACACTGGTAACAGAGCCAACCAGTGGTGGCACACACCTTTAATCCCAATACTGGGAAGCACACACACCTTCAATCCCAGGAAGTGATGGGCAGAGCCGAGAAAAGTATATAAGCCATGAGAAAACAGGAACTAAAGCAGTTCAGCTGAGACCCTTTCAGGTGAGGACTCAGAGGGTTTCAGTCTGGGGATTTGTGGAAACAGGATTACCTGAGGAGTTGGTGAGGTGAGGTTGGCTATGGCTTGCTCTGAATTGTCTCTGATCTTTCAGCTTTCACCCCAAAATCTGGCTCCAGGTTTTTTACTAGTAAGACCATTTAAGATTCAAACAACATCCACTGGCTAGTGCCTCAAAAAAATGAAAAAGTTGATAACAGAAAAGGAATAGAGTGGGGGGAGAAAGAGAGAGACAAAGGGGGGAGAATGATTGAATAATCAAATGCCACCATAATGTAAAAAGTAAACACTTCTAAACTCTGACAGAATCCTAAAAATAAATACACTATTAAGGAGATATGCATAAATTACTTAAAATGTTATAATAATCTGGGTTGAAGACAATGTCTATAAAACTTCATTGTACTCTTCTTTGTTTTTCTTTAATTAACAACCTTAAAAATAAAAATTCAGGCATGATATATTAGTGCATGCCTGTAATCACAACACTAAGGAGGCTGAGGCATAGGGATCATGAGTTCTAGGCCAACTGGGGCTGTATAGCCAGCCTCAAAAATTAAAGTGATAGACACACAAACATTGTAGGTTATTGCCAGTGCTCTTGCCTACCCTCTAGTACATGGTAACAAGACCCTACTGCCAGAGACACTAAACACTTGTGTCATAGAATATGAAGAAATCAAGTTGATACTCACCTGGAAGCTCCATCCCAACTAGCTACCTTTTAAAATGCTTGAAGGTGCTATGGAGGATGTATTCCAGGAGGACAAAAGAAATAAATCATATCCAACTCTGAGACCTGTGATCTATAGTAATGGACAGCCTGAAAAGACATGTCCATTCATGCAATACTGTCACAAATGTCATTATACTAACCAACCACTTTCTCCTTGCATTTATGGCTTGCTACACAGGTTGAAAGCCATACCTGCACTTTTATTAATGAGGACCTGGTTGGAGTTTGTTTGGTTGGTTGTTTTTTGTCAACTTTACATGAGCTAGAGTTATCTGGGAAGAGTAACCACAATTGAAAAAGTGTTTCCATCCAGATATCCTGAAGTCAAGTCTGTCATGCGTTTTCTTGATTAAAGATTGGACTAGGCTCACCCAACACTAGGCAGGTGCTCTCAATTATATAAGAAGTCAGGCTGAGTAAACCATAAAGAAAAGTCCAATAAGCAGCACTATTCCATAGTCTCTGCCTCCAAAATCATGCCTTGAGTTCCTACACTGACTTCTGCTCATATTGTACTGTGATTGATAGATATAAGAAGAAATAGACATTTTCCTCTCCAAGTTTTGTTTATTTGTGGCATTTATCACAGTAATAGAAACATAAACTTAAGCAAGTGTGCTGGTCAAGCCCAATGTAACATGGGCTAGAGTCATCTGAAAGGTGGGAACCCCAACTGGGAAATGCCTCCATAAGATTGGTCTGTAGACAAATCTGCAGGGCATTTTATAAACTAGTGATTAATATGAAAGGGCCCAGCCCATTGTGGATGGGGCCATTCTTGGGCTGATGGTCCTGGATTCTATAAGAAAGTGGGCCATTAAGCAGCACCCCTACATGGCCTCTGCATCAGCTCCTGCCTCCAGGTACCTGCCATATTTGTGCTCCTATCCTAACTTCCTTCAGTGATGGAGTATGGATGTAGAATCATAAGCCAAACAAACCCTTTCCTCCCCGCTTGCTTTTGGTCATGGTGTCTCATAACAGCAGTAGGACAATGACTAAGACACTAAGAAAGGAGCCAAAAACATGTGACTAGCAAGCTAATAGGCACTACAGGATTGACAACTACTGTTACTCTGTGTGGACATAATATTAAAATGATTAATAATGACATATAGCATTATACCCATAGATTAGTGTCAGTCAACCCTCATCTGAGAAATTTCTTTCTTCAGTGTACTGTGATTAACACAAAGACCACAACTGACCAAGGTGCAGAACAAATCCTTTCTCCATTAAACTGCTTTTGTAGATGACTCCTGGCGTCTGTGCTGTTGACACCACGTTTTCTCACCCCCTCCCCCAAGGGAACCATTAGAATCCAGCAACACTCCCAGATTCATCCTCTCTACCTTTACCTAACACCCACAAATTTGAGTTTTCTTCATCCTCCTTCTTCTCCTTCTCTTCCTCCTTCTCCTTTTAAACCCATTAAGTCCAATTTACATTACCTAACCACTCTTGGTATTGGGGTGGTTGGCCTACCATAGCTCACACAATTGAGGAAAATTGTCTCTTACTCTTAACAGTTTTTTTTTAAAAAAAAAAAAAAAACAGGGTGGAGGATGGGGTATAGCTCAGCCTTGCCAAGATGGACAAAACTCTGTAGGGTGAGCCTAGTCCAAACTTTAATCAAGAAAATGCCTGACAGACTTGACTTCAGGAAATCTGGATGGAAATACTTTCTCAATTGCAGTTACTCTTTCCAGATAACTTTGATATCCAAAAACACATGGACTAGGTGTGGTGGCACATGCCTGAAATGCTAGAACCTCAGAAGTAGAATCAGGAAAACCTAAAATTCAAGGTCATCCTAGGCTACGTAGTGAGTTTGAGAAGACAACCTGAGATGCAAGAGAGTGTATAAAAAGAGAACCTACACAAATAAACAGAAAATAACCTCTCTATTCCTTCTCTACATTTTTATTGAAATGTCTGAAATATATATACACATATGTATGTACACATACCTCTGTACGTATATAATGAGACTAGACTATCATTTAGAGAGAGGGAAGTATGACAGCAAATTCAAACTTTAATGAATAAATGAACAAAGGAATGTCATAACAAGATAGCTACAGCCTGGGATAGCTTCTTGGCAGCAAACCTTGGACGTTTCAAGGTCAGAATTAACTTGTTTAGGGCAGGTGCACATCATCAAAAAAGAACAAACATGAGTGAAAAAGTAAGCACAGAACTGTGATAATTTACAACGGCTTGCCTCAGGGCTCAGAAAACTGTTTTCTAAAGATAAAATTGAAAGGTTTTTAGAGAGAATAACATAGATTGAGTATTGTTGAGGCAAAGAAGGAAGGAAGAAAGAAAGAAAGAAAGGAAGGAAGGAAGGAAGGAAGGAAGGAAGGAAGGAAGGAAGGAAGGAAGGAAGGAAATATAATTCTATCCAAGAGTAAAACATAGAAGATACAGTTATTGTGAAGGTCAAATTGCAACTCTTGCACCTTTGGTGATATTGTTGCCATGCTAATAATTTTTGTGGCCCATAGGCATCACAGCTGGGTAAGACTACTGATTGTGTTCCTCCTTTAAAGGTTTGCACACTGCCTTCCAGTGCTATGAAAGCTATCTCTTAGGAAGAAGGCTTTGGGGTCAGATCTAGCTGAATCCCTCCAAGTCCTGTGTCTGAACTGGGTGGCATCTTCAGCAACAGGAACTTCTTGTCAACTTCAGGAAGAACCCAAGGATGAGAGTAATAGCCTGCTATTCTCTTGACCTCCCCTGACCAAGAACTGAAATGAGGCTTCTATGCTTTGTACTGTATAATATATATGTATATATGAACTACTTTCCTATAAGAACAATACTTCTTTTTAGCAGAGCTCATTGCTAGTTGGAGTGAAAATTATATTGAAATTACACTTTTTATTCTAATCATTCTATGCTTGCATGTAAAAATAAAAATATTTAGATATTTATGAATTTTAAGTTGTTAAAAAGTAGAGCTGAGAATGTAGGTCAGTTAGTAGAGTCCCTGTCTAACATGAACGAATCTCAGGCTTGACCCTCAGCACTGCGTACACTAGCTACAGTAGTGCACACTTGCAAGGTGGGAGGCAGGAGGATCAAAAGTGTATGATCAACCTTACAAACGTAGGGAGTTCAAAGCCACAGGGCCTGCACGAGACTTTTCCTTAAATAAATAAATAAGCTACAATTTTGTTTCCAATTTAAAAATAAAATGCATTTATTGTAGTTAGCAAATATCAAAATGCTACTGGTATGTGATTGTCATACAGTAAAAGAGACAGGAGTGAGGAGATAAAATGAAGAGTAAGTTCGTTCCAGAGACCTTTTCAAAAGGGAGAATACAGAAATTCTTAATAATGATAGTGAAGAAATTTATAGATGACTATACTTAACATTTCAACAGTACAGAGAGCATTCAAAACACTAATCATAATTTAACAGTGGATCTCTGTTATGGGGAAGCATATTTTACTTTTAAATTTGCTGCTGTCTTTGCTGTTTGGATATTTAATATGTGCATGTGTTACTTCTGTAATTAAACTATTAATTATTTATTGAATTTCTAAAACATACCATGTAATTCTGGTTTTAAAATGGCATTGACATCTTGTATTTTTCTGCCCATGAAACTGAGTTTTAGTAAAATTCAAAAACAAATCAGCATGTGTATTGGGTACCTATGGTACCCTTGTCCATTGTTCAAGATGTTTTTTAATATGCTACTATTCAAATATAATTGAGCAAAATTTGATTTAGGAAATTATCTGTTACTTATTTTCTTAATCTACACATATTAAAATAACCTGTGCAGCAGAAGTTGGCAAACTTTTAGCCTTCATAGGATCTAAGTAAGATATTTGTTACAAGTAATGAGCTCTGCTTCTGTGAGGTGCAAAGAGAAAGTGCCACAAGCAAGAACTGACCAGAACACCAGTCCCAGGAACGTATTCACCAAACAAGTGGTGGGCCAGCTTAGGCACACATACCCCAGTTTGAAAACATCTTTTCATGCTTACATTTCTATCTTGTTGAGACAGGGTCTTACTCTGTAACCCAAGCTGGCCTCCAACTTCAGCTTCCCTGTGCTGATAGCACCGGCACTACCACCATTTCTATCTTTTCTTGATATCTATTGACTTGATATCTTACAACTCACTCTCATGCTCTTATTCGTTGGTATAATATCCCATGTTAATATTCACTGCTGGGTGTACTGCAGCAAAATAGGCTGCAGATCTTACTTACTTGTTTCTCCTTCCTGCTGAGGTTGTCCTCCTCTCCCATCCCTCCCCTCCCCTTCCCTTCCCTCCACTCCCCTCCCCTTCCCTTCCCTCCACTCCCCTCCCCTTTCCTTCCCTCCACTCCTCTCCCCTCTCTCTTCTTTACTTTCCTGCCTCCTTAATTAGTTCAATAGATTTATGGATGGTTTCATGATCTAGTTCCTTTACACCAGCAGTTCTCATCCGGTGGGTCACAACCCCTTTGGGTTTCACAAGGATCCCATATCAGATATCCTGAATATCAAGTATTTATACTACAATTTATAACACTAGCAAAATTATAGTTCTGAAGTGGCTATGAAAATAATTTTATGGTTGGGGTCACCACAACATGAGGAATTGTATTAAAGGATCACAGCATTAGGAAGTTTGAGAACCACTGCTTTACAATAAGTAGAAAGAGGGAGGTTCGCAATACTGATTCCTGAAGAATAAAACCTACACTTTGATTTTGCTGGTCTAAAAATAATACACTGTGTTCAATTCTAATTTCCTGTTTGTTGTACCTGAAGTATGAAACTAAACCCATTGTGAAGTGTTTCAGGGTAAAGCTTATTGTACTAAGATAACAATGATGAGCATTGCAATCCCTTGGAGAACACTTTAACTTCTATTCTGAATGCTCTGGTTCCTTTCAGGTACAGATGAGTGATAATGAACCTACCATGGATAAAACCTGCAAGATGAAGAGGTAAGGCAGCTTTAGATCCTCTTATTTTCATTTCCAGTGCTTGGTAACATGTGGGAGTTGTAACAGACTTGAGCAATGCTGCTGCCTTGTTTGGAAAAGCCAGGTTAAGATATTTATGGAGAGACAATGATATACTCAGAAGACAGACAATAGAAACTCAAACACACTAGGGGGCTTCGATTTACACTGATGACAAGTTTTGTTTTAAGTCAAGCTTTTGAAAGCTATTGATCACTACTAGTTTTGAAAACAACCTAACTATTAGTTATACCACATAATAGGCTCTTTTTATACTTCTCACACTCAATAAAAATACGTACGTGAAATTTTATGCTGTAATTTTGTGATTTTCTTCTATTAGTTAGAAGAAAATTATCTGTCTTTGGGTTCCAAAACCTTCAGCATTCACAGGAAACCTATGAAGACATAGGATCCTTTATGTCTGTGTTATTTCCTTTCATGTAATAATCTCTGGGTACGCCTAGGCTACATACTGGACTGTCACTGGTTACCGGCTTTGCATTTCCAATCATTTGTCTTTTCCCTCCTTAGTCACATGATCTGTTTCCAATTCTGGAAGATTCCCATCATGTTCATGTTGGCAGCTTGTAGAACATACTTTGCACTCATTGCTCTTTTAGGACAACCTGTCTCTCTCTCCACTTTTAGCTAAGTAGTAGTAAACTAATGGATCCTAAAAATATATTGGATATTTATGGGGGTACTTTGCATCAAAGTGTTTTTCCATTTCCAGTGCAATGACTCCTATGTTTTCTCCTTTGACTGCTAGCATAAAATGATCCCCTTGGAGAGAGATTTTGTGTGTGCTACAACTCAGAGCTTGGTTAATGCTCACAAAGTAATTTCTCTGTGTAGGCCTTTAAAGGTAGGAAATAGATGATGGGTTCTCCAAGTGTAACAACAGATTTTTGGGTTTATTGTCCTCAGATTCAAGGGCTTATTATATCTCAACCTGCAGGAACAGGAAGTTGCTTCTAGCCAGTGGACACAGATTCTGTCCTGGCCTCCTCTGAAGGAAGCACAGAAGTATCTCACACTCTAAATCTTCAGATTAATTTTTATACACTAGAGACATCTACTGAGTGTAGTCATGTAGCCGAATAGCCACCAAGTTCTTTTCTTTTCTTTTTTTGTTTGTTTTTGTTTTTGTTTTTTTGAGACAAGGTTTTTTTGTGTAGTTTTAGTGCCTGTCTTAGATCTCGCTATGTAGAGCAGGCTGGCCTCGAACTCACAGAGATCTGCCTGGCTCTGCCTCCTGAGTGCTAGTCCGGCTAGCCACCAAGTTCTTAGCCACCTGAAAGAAAATCTGATATTGCCTCTTATTTTCCAAATTCTAAAATGTCATTTGGTTGGAATTTGTCATTTTGTGCTGAAGACTAACTGGGAATTTGGGGGGAAATGTAACTTAAAATTCTCAGCCACCTACCCAGAAAAAGAAAAAAAAAAGTGCAAACTTCTTAGAAGTGAAAGAAAACAGTTTTATGACGGAGAAAATATTAAACCAAACTATGACCCATGCTACAGACAAGCTAGGGTAGATTAATAGCTCATCCCTTTGACCAATTGTATGCAAATCACTCCACATGTGTTCTCAAGATAAACAGCAACTAGACTTCCAGCAAGAGATCTTGGTAGCTCAGCTGGTTACACATGGGTAATCTTAAACTCACCTGGCAAATAAAGCATGTCTGTCTATTAATTGTCTTTATCCAAAGGAACAGTAAACTCAGATCTCCATGAAAATATTCAGCAACAGTCAGAAGCCAGGTGCCTAAAATTTTTAAGAAATAAGGTTTATTTATTTGTTTATTTTTTATTATTGTTTTATTTGTGTGTGTGTGTGTGTGTGTGTGTGTGTGTGTGTGTGTATGTGTGTGTCTGTGTCTGTGTCTCTGTGTGTCTATATCTGTGTCTGTGTGTGGCTGGAGTACATATGACTGTCATGGCATGCTTGTGGAGGCTACAAGACAGCTAGTGGGAGTCAGTTCTCTCCTTCTACCTTATAGGTCCTAGAAGATAAAACATAGACCACTATGCTTGATGGCAGGCATCTTTGCCTGGTGAGCCACCCCACAGTCCTCCAGGAACCTAAATTAAACTACTATAGGAATACCAGTTTCAAAGAGGGGGCTCCCTGGTCCTTGAGGAAGATTTTCCTGGTGGAAAATGCTGATTAAAAAAAAAAAAGCTTCTTTAGCTATTTACTTAATTCAGACCCATCTTAAGGTGGAGAGAGAACAAATTCCCAATTAGAAATTTTCTAAAATACACTAAGAAAAAGGAATCCCCTTTCACTCCTACACCAGGGTACCCACAGGTTTGGCATTTGCCTATATTATAAATGTATTGAGTGTGCAGGGACTGAGATGGTGGTAGAAGTAGCCATACGAATGCTCAAACTTTTGTATGACCCGGGTCATGTCACCATGACAACACTGCTGGGCTTCACTCTGTGGTCTTCAAATTCTTCAGTACGTTCTTCCATGTAGATAAGTCAGGTAGCCACTCAAAACAGAAGTTGGTGCTCGCAGTATTTACACAGGAAAGCAAGGACCAACACAGCCTTCCTCTTCTTTTTGCTTTTGATTAGGTCCATGGATGAATGGATGTCCGGCTTTCACTTAAAACATGTATATCTTCATACAGTTTCTTCTTTGTCATTTTACCATGATGCAAGGTTCATTTTACAGGGCACTTTATAGAATTATTTCTGTCTTTCTCAAGTATCTGGTAGTAACTGACCTCTACTAATGATTTTTATAGGGATATGTCAAAATACCCCTTACATAAATTGTAAAATACAAATGTAGCAGGTTGACATTTGCAAATAATCCTTAGATAGCATTTCTTCAAAAGTCTCACCATCCTGCTTTGCTTTAAAGACATCCCCACAATTTTTAAACAAGTACATATATGCATACAAATGTGTGGGGGCACATAAATTCCCACATTTCTAAACAAAGCAATTTGATTTGCAATGCTAAAATTAAAGAACAGCTAATAAATTCCATTACACAAACAGAAAAGTAATCATTGCAATATTAATACCTATACTCTAGAGAAAAATTCAGTGAAGCATTTAATCTATAATCAAGTTATAACTAGGAGTTGCCTGGAGGCTTTCAAAATAATGGATTCAGTTCGTCAGTCAATTAATCAATAGTTCAGTACACATGAACTTTCCTATCAAAACATACATAGAAAACTAACAAATACGTAGAAAATTACACCTTTGTAGAATATTGAAGGTACCAATATATATTTTAGCACTTTAAGAACCATATATTATTTTCAAATACCATGGGTGGAAAAGTATGTGTTTTAAATAAAAGTTTGTCAAATTCTGTCTCTAACAAATAAAAGTAATTGAAGAGAATACTTCTATAAAATTGGCTAACTTCCTAAGCTAAAACCAATGCAGTCAAGCAAAATTTAAACAAAAGTAGAAAAATATTTAAGTAAAAAAAAAAGTCTAAAGTCTTCACAAACTAATAAATACAAATCTTACAGAATATTGGAAGATAAGGAATAATAAAAACAAAGCTTCAATTTTTACAGAAAAAGCTTTAACACTGAACTATCTGAGAAAAACATACGCTTAATGATTAAATAAGAAATCATGATATATTTTAGGAAATATACAAATAAAAGTATAAATAACATTTTAAATATGGCTTATAAGACTGTAATAATAAAGCCTGCCAAAGTTTACAGACATTTTTTTCAAGGTTGTATTTACAGAAATATAGTCTTGTTTATCTTTGGTCATACTTATTAAGTAAAGTAATAACAATAATAACTAAAAGAAAACTCACAAAATTTGCAATTATACAAATGTAATTAAAATGGAATAGAGCAGTGTTAAACTGTATAAATGGATACAGATATGGCATTACTTACTTTCCTTTTAAAACTATTTTGTACATATTCTTTAATAATTTCATGCACAAAAAATGTATCTTGACCAAATCCACTAGCAAACTTCCCCTCTTGCCCTGCCCATATATTCCCCACACACTTTGATGTTGTTTTGTTTTGATGTTTTGTACAATCCGCTGAATCCAATTAGTTTAGTGCTGTGTGAATGAGCATGGATAATCTACTAGTGGCCATATCCCTAAAGATAAAGGAACTCCCTCTTAGCAGCCATCAATTGCCAACAGCTTCTCAAGTAGGGATAGAGCATCATTAGTCTCCCACTGATCCATGATAGAATTATTGACTGAAGAGATCTTGTACAAGTCACCATAGCTACTGTGGGTATATGAGAGCAACAGCTGTGTCATGTACAGAGACAGCATTTCACACCATCCCCCCACTCCCACCCTTTGGCTCTTACATTCTGGCTTTCCCAGTTCTGTGATATTATCTGACCCTTTAGGGAGTGATATAGATGTCTTCAGGGCTGAACATGCAATAGTCATTTATTCTCATCACTTTGACCAGTTGTCTCAGTATTGACTGTAGCCCACTGTAAAGTAGAAGCTTTTCTCACCAAAGTTGAAAGCAGCACAAATACATGGCTATAAACATAAATATTGGAAGGAAGTTTTGTAACATGTTTGTTTAGCAAAGCAACAGTACTACATTCCCTCTTCAGGATCTCAAAATTAATAGGCTTTTGACTAGATGTAGTTCACCACACATTTTCATGATTAATGACTGATCTGGGAGGGCTCAGCCTCCTGTAGGTGGTAGCATCCCTGGGCCAGTGGTCCTGGGTTGTATAAGAAAGCAGACTGAGTAATCTATGAGGAGCAAACCAGTAAGCAGCATTTCTCCATGGCCTCTCATTTTGGTCATGATGTTTATTACACAAATAGAAACCTTCACTAAGATAGTCTGACCATATAGTACAGTAGGCAATCAAGGACAACATGTATTCCATAAAAAGTGTTATTCACCCATGCAGAGTATGTCCGTTCAAACTTGTTGAAAAATTATATATGTGTTTATATATATATGTATATGCATACATATATATGAGTTTGTGTGACATGTGTGTAAGTATATATTTATGTATTTCTTGGTATAAATATAATCACAAATATTTTATATAAGACATATATAGTCATATATAGAGAGAGAGAGACATAAATACATATTGTGGGTGTTTGTGTGTGTGTATGCATGTGCACACACACACATGTGTGAGGGTACTGTGGAGCCCAATAAGATGACATTGGATTCCCTGGAACTGGAGTTACAAGCAGTACACAACATGGTAATGTGACCCACATTGGGCTTCTCTAAGTCTTTT
Source organism: Peromyscus eremicus (assembly GCF_949786415.1). Taxonomy (NCBI): domain Eukaryota; kingdom Metazoa; phylum Chordata; class Mammalia; order Rodentia; family Cricetidae; genus Peromyscus; species Peromyscus eremicus. The sequence goes on along the minus strand of NC_081430.1, from coordinate 29,769,770 downwards.
TCATACCTCCTCAGTTTTTGATGAACCTCTTTCCACCCATTCCTCTCTACATGCCTTGTTCCCATTCGTGCTTAAGCTTTTAAATCCTCAGTACTCCATCCTCATTAGTCATTTCTTATTGCTGTGACAATATACCTGACAAAAGAAACTTAAGGAGTATTTATGTAGACTCACAGTTTAAAATTAGATTCCAGAATGGTCGGGAAATCAGGGCAGCGGTGGCATGAGGCAGCTGCTCAGACTGCATTTGTTGTCAAGAAACAGAGAAAGACCAACGTCTCTGTGTACATTTCTTTATTCATTATTCAATCTGGGAATCCAGCCCATAGGATAGTACACCCTACATTTGAGATAGCTATTCCTCTTCAGTTAAACGTTTTAGGCAAGATTAACTCCAACAATTTACCCCATGTCAACTTGACATCCAATAATGTCTTAAGACATAAAATTCTTGAGACATAAAATAAGACCCATACAGACTTATTTCATGGTGGAAAATGTATTTATTTCCATTTCAAAAGTCCCCATCTTTCGGTACCATCAACAATTTATAAATTTACAAATTAACTTGCTGATGTAAAGCAATAAACATTTGAGGGACAAATAAACATAGAATTGTGACACTCTAAGTGAGTGAGTGGCACCATTTTGAAGACAAAAGCTTTCCATAAGAGAGTAGATTGTAGCCAGGCGGTGGTGGCACATGCGTTTAATTCCAGCACTTGGGAGGCAAAGGCAGTGGATCTCTGTGAGGTCAACCTGGGCTACAGAGTGAGTTTCAGGAAAGGCACAAAGCTACACAGAGAAACCCTGTCTTGAAAAACAAAACAAAACAAAAAAGACAAAGAGTAGGTTGTGTGTGTCCTAAAATGCAGTTTGGACTAGATTTGAATGATAACAAGCTTTATTAATTAAATTTAGACAGGTGCTTAGCTAGGGTAATTAAAAAACAAACAATGATTATTTTAGATTGATGTTCAACTAATATTAATAGTGTTGCGATAAACATACCACATGATTATTCAGAGAGCCACAAATGATATGTAGCAGGAATATTAGCAGGTCTTATTAATAGAAACAAACCTGGAGCTGGGTATTAGGGTGAATGCTGGAAGATCAGAGAAGCAGAACAAGCCACAGCTACCTCACCTTGCCAATTCCTCAGCTGATTCTGTTTCCTCAGACTGGAAGTCTCTCAGCTGAACTGTGATGCTAGAAGCCTAAAAGCTTAACCAGCCAAAAGCTTAACCACCCAAATGCTGCTAGTTTCTGATCTTCATGCCTTATATATCTTTCTGCTTTCTGCCATTACTCCCTGGGATTAAAGGCTCACTTCTTTGGATTAAAGGCATGTGTCAACATGCCTGGCTGTTTCCAATGTGGCCTTGAACTCACAGAGATCCAGAGGGATTTCTGCCTCTGAAATGCTAGGATTAAAGGTGTGAGTGCCACCATTTTCTAGCCTCTGTATCTAGCGGCTGTTCTGTTCTCTGACGCCAGATAAGTTTATTAGGTTGCACAATATTTTGGGGAACACAATACCACCCCCATGATAGGTACATAAATAGGTGAATATCCAATTTCCATGAATTGATCTGGTCCTTTTCACTATTGCTAGCTTTGAACCCATAGGCATGAACTCCCATGGTCACTCCATCTTGTCTCTTGATCTTGGTTGCTATTTCTGTTTTTACCTTATAACTTTTTTTTATTCTCTTTGACTTCACATTTTTACTCAACAAAGATGTGAGAACTTTTGTAAATATCCCTAATACCACCTTTTTTAAGGGTAATATCAATGAAACCCAGGGTCTTGACCATATTAGGTAAGCATTCTATCTTGAGCTACAACCTCAATCCTAAACTATTTTTCATTTCTTTTTCTTTTGTTTATTCATTTATTTTTTGTTTTTTTATATCCCAATCAAAATTTCCCCTCCTTCCCCTCTTCCCAATTCCTCCTCCCACCTCCCTTCTACCAGTACTCCATCCACTTATTCTCTACTCTTTCTCTTCAGATACAGGCAGGCTTCCCATGGATACCAGCCAGCCAAGGTATATCAAGTTACAGTGAGACTAGGCTCCTTCTCTTCTATTAAGGCTGGATGAAGCCATCCAGTAGGAGGAATGGGTCCCAAAAGTGGGAGGGAAGATGCATGAACCTTACTGTGAAGGAGAACTAGAATGGGCATTGCCAGAAGATGCGAGGCAAGGGGCTGGAAAGGGGAATGGGGATGGGAACAGAAGGGATCAGTTGGGTTGAGAATGGAGGAAAAAAATACTGGGAAAGACAACTGGAATCTGGGGACATCTCTGGGCAGGGGCAGAAACCTAGAGCAATAGAAATTCCCAGGAATATATGACTTGCTCAGACTCCCAGCTCAGACTCCTAGCAATGGGGCATGCGGACCCTGAACTGGCCATCTCCTGTAACCAAGTAAGACTTCCAGTGGAGTGATTGGAATACCAATGGAGCCATAAACCCTTTGACCTACAATTTGTCCTGCCTACAAGATATGCTGGGGTAAAGTTGGCACAGATATTGTGTGAGTGACCAACTAATGATTGGGCCAGCTGGAGACCCATACCCTGAGAGAGAGCTTTCACCCCTGAGTGCCAGGACCCAGAGGTGGGATACACCAGAGATCTAGGATAGAACCAAACACAACTAGCAAATAGAAAAAGAAAGATTTTTTAAGTCAGTGAAGTGATTCCTAATGATATTCTCCTATATTTATAGATTTTTGCCAAGCCCAACTGTCATCAGAGAGGCTTCACCCAGCAACTGATGAGAACAGATGCAGAGAACCACAGCCAAACATTAGGCAGAGCTAGGAGCATCCAATGGAAGAGAGGGGAGGAAGGATTGTAGGAGCCAGAAAGGTCAAGGACATCACAAAAAAAAAACACAGAATCAACTAACCTGGGTTCATAGGAAATCACACAGACTGAACTGTCAACCAGGGAGCCTACATGGGACTTTCCTAGGCACACTAAATATACGTTATAGTTGTGCAGCATGGTCTTCATGTGAGACTCCTAACAATGATATATTCTACTTTTCTCAACTTTTTACTTTATTTTGAGAATTTTATAAAAAAATATTGTCTGTACTTATATCATTTCTATATCTCATTCTCTTCCTTCCAACACCTTCATGACCCCAACTAACTCTCAAATTCATGTACTCTTCTTTAATTATTATAGTTACATATACATACACACACATATACACATGCACACATGAAAATGTACATAAATGCACACACACACACACACACACACACACACACACACACACACACACGTTTTTTCACTTTTTATATTCATTATGAGAACTTGAAACTTTGCATCCCAGTAGTTCCTATCTACATCTTCTTCTCCCTACTTATTTTCTCACACAACAAACTCTGACTCCAGGAGTCAGTTGAAGGCAAATATCAAACTCATTTATACAATAATGAGGAAAGCCTTATGTACCCTTCTCCCAGCAACCAAGCTGTGTCCTAATCTGGTGGCATTGCATGGTCATCCCTCATTGGCTGGGCATGATCAGGAACTCTGACAGCAACCAGGAACTCTTACAGCATCTGTTGCCAGGCCCTCAGGCAAACTCTAGTTTGGCTCATAAGCATGACTTGGTAACTGGTTTGAGCCAATTTCCTCGACTCTATGGGCCTGTCCTACTACATATTCACCCTTTTATTTATTACATGGATGCTCAGCTGGAGTTGGAGTTCTTTGCTCTAGCCTTGCTGACCTTGCCTCAGGGTGACTCAGCAACTGGACTGTGCCTGGATTAGGCTGGCTTTCCAAACAAGCTCTTTCCCGCCATTGACTATTAGCCCTCAAAGGGCATCCATCCCTTGGGAGTCACCCCAGGATGGGGAGAGTCAGGTAGTAGCCTTTTGAGTTTCAGAAAGCCAGGCATGCATAACGTCCTGTGGAAGGCTGTGAGTTGGATGTCTAAGAGCATTTAACACTTGAAGAGTCACCTTAGTGGCCACCCATTGTTGCCAGACATGCTGTAGGAGACACTTAAAAAGGAGAAAAATTAAAAGCACTACCCAACCAATCAAAAATTAAGTAAGAATCCAGGAGGGATCAAACAGCCTTTTTATATCATGCCCAAAAATGTCCAAAAGTAGAGTCAAAGGCCGTAACCTCTGCCCTCATCTGCTTTAATTGGAAAATTTTATGTGTTTGTTGTCCATGTTGACTGGGAAAGCTTCTATGGGACTATGGATTGACAATGGCACAGGCTGTGAGGGTTGTAAGACACCCGGCACTGTGGGAGAGTAGCCACCTCCTGAGGCAGACAGGGGGGTAGATTGCCCCAAGAATACAGAGGGACAGGTGTAGTCACCTGCAGTGGTGGTGGAATAGAGTGGGGAGCAGTGCATGACTTAATAATAGGTGCTTTCTCCTTGACAGATTTTTGTGGGGGCCCAAACTGACAGCTGTGTTCTCATCACTGGATGTCATAGAGATATCCAACACGGAAGGGGTGGGGGTGATGAAAATATTACCCATCTTTTAGAAGGAAACAGCAAGCAAACAACAGTCAGAGAGAAGATAACAGTCAACAGGGGTGGAGTTTATACCAGACCCTTATGTCTTGTGCTTAGTGGGGGACTTCCATGGTTTTTTAGGCCATGGCTGTATGCTCACATGGTATTTCCAGATGAGGGATAACATTCAGGAGCCAAGCCTTAGTTCCACCTCCTAGGGGCTCATTCATTATGTGGAGGTGCCAGATAAACTGAAACAGAAAAAAAAGTGCCTTCCTAATGGGACAGGCAGACAAACACAACAGACAACACAAAAGAAGAAAAGAAATGGGTGTCCCAATGCTTATGTGCCAAAGGGACTGAAGAATACAACACTGAGGGGCTTTCTCACTGAAATACACTATCTTGGGGGTGCTGTAAAGCACTGTGAGTGAAGGGAATCGATGATCAGAATCTGTACCAGGAAAGAGAAAGTAACAGAAGCTCCATGTTGGGTGTCAGATGTTACTGTATCGTAATGGCTCCCTTGGGGGGGGGGGGGACGGGTGAGAAGGCATAGCATCAATGACACAGACACCAGGAGTCAGTTGAAGACAAATAGCAAATTCATTTATTCAATAATGAGGAAGGTCTTATATACCCTCTTCCTAGTACCCAAGCTGTGTCCCAATCTGGTGGCATTGCATAGTTGTCCCTTATTGGCTGGGCATAATCAAGAACCTTGACAACAATCAGGAACTCTGACAGTGCCTGTTGCAAGGCGATCAGGCAGACTCCAGGTTGGCTCATAAGGAAGTACATTATGTTCATGTCTTGGCAACTGGTTTGAGCCAATTTTCTTGTTCCTATGGGCCTATCCTACTACATATGGCAATTCAAATATAGTATTCAATTTTGTCTTTTTTGAATATGCTTTTTGCTAATATCAGTACTTAAGTAAATATTTTTTTTTCAAATGCCATCACTAAACTCAGGAGGAAAAAAATCACAAATTTGTTCATTAGTACTAACTGATAGATGTACTGAAATACATCTATCTATGTCTGTGATGGCTGCCCAAGAATATTATAAAACAGATGCATGCTTTGAAACTTTATTCATAAAAAAGACAGAATTTTATAAAATGAATTTATTAAAGTACAAAGCTAGCTTTTCATAAATATAAGAAGAAAAGTAAATGAACTAAGAAAATATTCTGAAAACAAAATTAATCTTTCCCCTATTCTTATAGTTTGCTGATAGGCTACCATATACTAGAAACTAATCCTTCTAAAATATCATAAGCCATTTTAGAATTATTATAGGGTTATTTGCTGCAAAACCAAGTGACATCCTCCTTAATTAGAGATGTGCTTGCTTGATGGACAAAGTAAATAAGAACTGTAAAAATCTTAAACCTAATTGCAATTTAAAATTCAATTTAAATTAAATTTGCATGCATTCAATATTGAAGCTATAAAGCTTTACCCAATTTGACATGGTAAATTTCTTCAAGCATATACTGTTTTCATCTTGGTGGGAAAGAATAAAATTATTGTATTATAATAACCCGTGAGACCACAAGTATAGTACATTTTTTGGAAAACTTTGAGCAAATTGCTTGAAATTGCTGTCAATATTAAGTTCAGGTTGATAAGAAGCTTCCCCAAATGACAGCTTACAGGTAACTTTGAGTCACATAATGCGATCACTAGACTATGTCTAAGCTTTGTTCTGTCTGCCTATCACTTTGTAAGACTTGATTTCGCTGGTTAAGTTACAAATAAATGCATTAGCAGATAAATGATTTTAAGTACCACTTAGCATGATTTTTAAAGCATGTGATATTAAAAGTGGAGTCAAATAACTCACATAATTGAAAACTACTCTAGAAAAATTGAAATACAGCATACAGTGCTGCTCCATATCACAAAACACAATTAAATCAATTTTCAATAGTGACACATATGAATGGACCCATGACCCAGTCCTCTCAGCACATGGAGTCCCCAGATGGCCCTCCCATTTCCTTTTCACCATGGCTAAGCATAACATATACTAAATTCTATCAAAATTAATAATATAGTTCTAACTTTATAATTCATAGAAATTGAATCACAGAGTAATACAAGTTCTAACATATTTCTTTGGTTGATTTTATTTTTATTTTATTTTTTCAGTGCTGTGGATTGAACTCAAGGTTTTGCATGCTTTCATACTTCTTCTGGAATGTGGCAATACATGAATTCTTATTGCTGCTTAGCATCCCATTGAATAATAAAATGTTCCCTAATTTATGCTCCATTCTGCTGTTTACTGGTTTGCTCTCCAAAATATTTTCTTTAACCCAAGGTATTGAAATCATTTCCATGTGTTGTTGCCTAAAAGTTTTATGGTTTTAATTTTATGACAAGTTAACTATCAATTGGGTACTTTTTGGATGATATGAAGTAGGCAGGACATAAAGATATATTCTTTCCTTTTTTGCTCAAGTCAACTTCAGTTCACACAGAATTTTCATTGAAAATGGCAGCTTTTCTTTTTTTTTTATTTGTTTTTGTTTTTGTTTTTTTTTTTTTGAGACAGGGTTTCTCTGTGTAGCTTTGCGCCTCTCCTGGGACTCACTTGGTAGCCCAGGCTGGCCTCGAACTCACAGTGATCCGCCTGGCTCTGCCTCCTGAGTGCTGGGATTAAAGGCGTGCACCACCACCACCAGGCAAGCTTTTCTTAATTGTATTATGATGTCATCTTTAAACCAAATGTCAGTCGTATGTGTACACCATATTTTCTTATTCTTAAAGCAATAATACATTATTACTTATGGCATAGATCCTACAATTTTGTTCTAATATTTAGGTAATTTTGTACAAAAAGAATTCTGTTATGACCTCCAAGTTTCATAGTCTTCAAATCTACAAACTTCATAGTGCCTACTGTTGAATAAATCCATGTAGACTAATTTCTAAATGCTCTTATTAAGTAAAAAACACAGAGCCAAATATAGGGGTAAAAACCTTAGAGAAATGAGGGAAATAGGGAAAGGCTCCAGCCAACCTTACCTCACCAACTCTGCAGCTTCCAAATGTGACTACTTCCTGTCTTACCCATGCCTTTATTGCCTTGCTGTTCTGCCCTCTCATTGACTATCTTAGCCCAGCTACCTCATTTCCTTGTCACTGTCTGCCTGTACAAAACTCCAGGTCTATGTGGTTAGTACTAGGATTAAAGGCGTGGGTCACTACGCTTGGCTCTGTTCCTTAGTATGACCTTGCACACACACACACACACACACACACACACACACACACACACACACACAGACCCTGTCTGATAAGTGATCAGATTAAGGGCATGTGCTGCCTGACTTTTTGTTTACTTAAAATGGCTGGCCTTTTCCCCCTGATCTTCAGGCAACCTTTATTAAAGTACAAATAAAATATCACCACAAATCCAGGACCATAAAACTTGACAGAATGACTTCTTAAATAGCTTCTGATTTGTAGATAGGGGATATTATCTTGTATAAGCCTATCACACAACAAACTCTAGACAGATTTTCTTGCTATCCTTGAAGTATAAAGTAGCCCTGTGGTGATATGGCTTCAAGGTTGGAGGAGAGTAGCCTCTAGGAGCTGGGAGCCTCCTCATAGTTAATGGCCAGAACAAAACAATAAATAAGGACTCCAATCTTACAGGTATAGGAAATTAAATTTTCCAAAAACTGCATAAAGTTTTGAAATGGATTCTCAGACTCGGTCTTCTAGAAGAACACATAAATTAGTTTGTATTTTGATATCAGTCCTTTGAGACCCTTTGTATGGGACCCTGCTGAATTAGATTCCTGAACTACAAGAACTGTGAGAGAATACATGTAGATGTCAAATCAAGAAGCGTATATTAACTGTTATATACCAATAGAAAATAAGTATGAGGGGTAGTCACATGTTGGCCTTTTTTATTTCTAGTTATGTATAAAAATGAACTTCTCATTGCCAATTTAAAAACTTGATGGAAATTTGAATGTAAAAGAACTTTTAAACAGTTGAAAACATATTTAGCTATTTCGTATGATTTTTTATTTTCAATTCTTAAAAAATTTTTGTAAAATATGTTGTTTTGACTTCAAGAGTTTAAAAAAATCTAGTGAAATCATATGAACTTTATTTGTTCTGAGAAAAATATGTTTTGGAGTTCCAGTTTCTTTAAAAAACATAAACTTTAAGTTTGTCTGACCATTGTGACATACATAGCCACAGCTGAATTTTATCCACTAAAATTATATGTATCCTACATTAATAAGCACATAAAATAAATATTTTAATAGGATTCAAGGTTTGAATTTTTTGTATCAAGACAGAATTTCTCCGTGTAGTTTTGGTGCCTGTCCTGGATCTCAATCTGTAGACCAGGCTGGCCTTGAACTCACAGAGATCTACCTGGCTCTGCCTCCTGAGTGCTGGGATTAAAGGCATGCACCACAGCCACCCCAAGGTTTGAAATTTTTAAGAAATATGACATTAGACCAACTTCTGTGTTGACTCTATCATATATTTTTCTTCTACTTTGTTGATTTATGGCCTCTTTAAAATATCTTATACTTTCAGGCTTCATTCTAGAGATGCAAGGATAGTTCAATATACAAAACTCAATTGATGTAATCCACCATATAAACAACCTGAAAAAAAAAAAAAGATCATTTCATTAAATACTGGAAAATACTTTGATAAAATCCAACACACCCTTAATGATAGAAGTCTTGGAGAGATCAAGGATACAAAGTGCTGGGGCCCAGCCTCAGCAGTTTCGAGGGCCTTGAAGGACAGGGATGTCTGGCAGACACAAGAAAAGGCTCAGACATATGAGTTGGTACAAGCTGATAAGTCTTGTCAGATCTGGAGATGTGTGTCTTCTCCGCCTTCTCCCGATCTGACTCAACCCTAGTCTTTTATTGTAATAATACAAGGAAATAGGAGATGAGAACATTCAACCGGTGATTGGGTTTTTCATAATAGTTTCAAAAGTTCTTTTTGGAAATCAGCAAAGTGTACCCTGTGCCCCCCTTGATTGCACACAGAAGTTCCCAGGAAGAAAGCCAAAGCATAGCAGCTTATTCTTTCACAGGTTGATAATTATCAGAACATCTGAGGTTATGACCCAGAGGCCAGCTACAGTTTCTCAGAAAGACTAGAAGTACAAGCAATGGTTTAAAGTACCAGACTTTGAGCTTCCTCTCAGCCTAAGTTCTTCATCACACTGTAATTCATCAAGTTGTCTTCTAACTAGTTAACTAGTTCTGGACAACTCTTGTCTTTTATCATATATATATATATATATATATATATCACTCCATCTGCAGTTTTCTGCCACCACCCTTCTGGGTTTTTTCCCTGACCTGCATAGATGCTTTAACTCTTGTCATTATCACAATCTCAATATCATTTCTAATTTCATGGAAACCACTTCAGGAGAGAGAAAGAAAATAGAGTAGGAGGATCACAAGAACCAGTAACAGTTGGATGGGTGAGAACATGACATGCATACACCATAAAGTCTGCCCCTGGGACACAAGGGTTGTTTTCTCCCTGGCCCACAGAAGGCAGACTTAGTAGAATATCTGGTTGGGCAGGCCCAGAGGGATTGATGTCCTCATTCTTGGGTACCTCCAGCACAGGTCCACTGGCAACATGTCAGGCTTTTCATATGCCGTCTCCGGCAACCAAGAACATACCTCAACATAAGAAAGGCAATTTACACCAAGCCTATATCAAACATCAAATTAAATGGAGAGTGTAGATGAAATTCTAAATGGTCTTATTAAATAAGAAATACAGAGCCAAATGCAGAGCTAAAAGCCCAAAAGATCAGAGCACTAGCGGAGCCTTTACCTTACCAGTCGCTGCCGTCCTTCCCCTGAGAGAGAGACCTTCTTCTGAGTGACCTGCCTTTTTAATGGCCTTTCTGTTCTACCTTCCCATTGGCTTTAAACCCAACCACATGACTTCCTCATCACTGCCTGTCTCTACAGACTTCTAGGTCTCTATGATTCGTACTGAGATTAAAGGTTCAGGTCACCGCTTGGCTGTGTCCTTAAACACACAGAGACTCTGCCTGCCATGTGATTGAATTAAGGGCATGTACCACCACTGCTGGACTTCTGCTAAGTGGCTTGCTTTTAGCTCTGACACCCAGGCAACTTTATTTATTAACATACAAATAAAATCACATTTCAGCACAAATAAAATATCACCATAGGAGAGAAATTCAAAGCAATTCCACTTAAATCAGGAACAAGACAAGGCTGTCCACTCTCTCCATATCTAGTCCTACAGTACTTGAAGTTCTAGCTAGAACAATAAGACAAATGAAGAAGATCAAAGGGATACAAATTGGAAGTCAAAATAATCAAAGTATTTGCAGATGATGTGAAAATGTACATAAGATACCCCAAAAATTCTACCAGGGAACTCCTACAGCTAATAACACCTTCAGCTAAGTAGCTGTTTACAAGACTAACTCAAAAATATCAGTAGCCCTCATATATACAAATGACAACTGGACTGAGAAAGAAATAAGGGAAGCAACACCTTTCACAATAGTCACAAATTATATAAAACATCCTGGGGGAAATTCTAACCAAGCAAGTGAAAATCTTGTATGACAAAAATGTCAAATCTTTGAAGAAAGAAATTGAAGAAGATATCAGAAGATGGAAAGATCTCCCATCCCCATGGACTAGTAGTATCAACACAGTAAAAATGGCCATCCTACCAAAGCAATCTACAGATTCAACACAATCCCCATCAAAATTTCAAAACAATTCTTTACAGACCTTAGAAGGACAATACTCAACTTCATATAGAAAAACAGAAAACCCAGGATAACTAAAACAATCCTGAACAATAAAAGTATTTCCAGGGGTATTGCCATCCCTGATTTCAATCTCTACTACAGAGCTGTAGTAATGAAAATTGCATGGTATTGGCATAAAAACAAACACATTAATCAATGGAATCAATCTGAAGTCCCAGATATAAATCCATACTCTTAAGAACATCTGATTTTTTATTTTAAAAAAGTCAGAAATATACAACAGAAAAAACACAGCATCTTGAACAAACTGTGCTGGCATGACTGGGTGTCAGCATATAGAATGCAAATAGATCTAAATCTATCATCCTGCACAAACCTCAAGTCCAAGTGAATCAAAAACTTCAACATAAAACCAGATACACTGAATGTGATAGAAGAGAATGTAGGGAATACCTTTGAGCACATTGGCACAGGAGATGACTTCCTGAATAGAACACAGATAGCATAGGCACTAAGATCAATAATTAATAAATGGTACCTCAGGAAATTGAAAAGCTTTGGTAAGGCAAAGGACATCATCAATTGAATAAAGCAGCAGTCTACAGAATGTGAAAAGGTTTTCACCAGCTCTACATCCAAGAGAGGGCTAATACCAAAAGTATATATAAAAGAACTAGACATCAAAAAAATAGCCCAATTAAAAATAGGGTAAAAAAAATCTAAAGAGAGAATTCTCAGTAGAGGAATCATAAATGGCTGAGAGATTCTTAAAGAAATGTTCAACATCTCTTTTAGTTACGGTTTCTGTTGCTATGAAGAGACACCATGACCATAGCAACTCTTTTGTTTTGTTTTTTGTTTGTTTGTTTTTGTTTTTGATTTTTGGGACATTTCTTTATGAAGCCTTGGCTGTCCTGGTAGACCAGGCTGATTTCAAACTCACAGAGATCCACCTGCCTCTGCCTCCTAAGTGCTGGGATTGAGCATGTGAGCTACCACTGCCAGGCCACAGCAACTCCTATAAAGGAAAACATAATCAGAATGGCTAAGATCAAAAACACAAGTCACAGCTCATGCTGGCAAGGATGTGGAGCAAGAACACTCTTCCATTGCTGGTGGGAGTACAAACTTGTACTACCACTATGGACATCAATAAAATGCTTCCTTAGAAAACTGGACTTGATCTACCTTAAGATGCAGAGGTACCATTCTTGCGCATATACCCAAAGGATGCTCCATCCTACCACAGACATTTGTGCAAATACGTTCATAGTGGCTTTTTTTCAAACAACCTAGATGTTCCTCAACTGAGGAAAGGATAAAGAAAATGTGGTAAGGCTGGGTGTTGGTGCACGCCTTTAATCCCAGCACTCAGGAGGCAGAAGCAGGTGGATCTCTGTGAGTTCGAGGACTGCCTGGGCTACAGAGTGAGTTCCAGGAAAGGCGCAAAGCTACACAGAGAAATTCTGTCTCAAAACCAAAAAGGAAAAAGAAAAAAAAAAAGGAAATATGGTACATTTACACAACGTACTATTACTGAGATGTTTAAAATAAACAACATCAAGAAAGTTGCAGAAAATGAATGGAACTAGAAAAAAATCATCCCAAGTAAGATAACCCAGACCCAGAAACACAAACATGGTATGTACTCACTCATAAATAAATATTAGCTGTTAAATAATGATAATAATGCTATAACCCACAGACCCAGAAAGGCTAAGTAACAAGGAGGGCTTTAAGGGGGATATATCCATAACCCTGGGAAGGGGAAGTAGATTATTCTTTTGGCACATGGGCTGGAGGCAGGTGGAATTGGGAACATGAGGGATCATGTAGGGTAAGGGATGGAGGGAGAGAGTACAGGGAGAGATGACTGGAATTGAGAGGCACTTGCGGAGCTGTGTGAAAACCTAGTGCAGTAGAAATGCCAAGGATCCTACGAGGTGACTAGCAAGGATTCTTAGTAATGGAGGATACAATATGGAGCCTGAACTGGTCATCTTCTTCAAGCAGGCAACTTCCAGTGGTGGGACTTATACACCAACCCAGCAACAAAAATTTTAACCTACAATCTATCCTGCCTGCAAGATGTATAGGGACAATAGAGGCACAGAATTTGAGGGAGTTGCCAACCAATGACTAGTCTAATTTGAGGCCCACAAAAGTGTGCTACAAAAGGACACCCATGTCCAATACTGCCTGGATGACCAGAAACTGGAGAATGAATAGCCCAGAAACCTCAGGTTGAAAAAACACCAACAAAATGACTCCAAATGATATTCAGCTATACTCATAGGTCAGTGCCAAAAGTCATCAGAGAGGCTTCCTCTGGAAGCTGATGGGAGCAGATTCAGAGACCTACAGCCAAATACTAGGTTGAGATGGAGCCCCTTCCCTTGCAGCTCAGGCAACCCTAGGAAAGAGGAAGTGGAATAACTGTAAGACACAGAGGGGCCAGAGACACCAGGAAGATACAACTCACAGAATCAGGTAAACAGGGCTCATAGGGGCTCACTGACACTGAAGTGACAGTCATGGAGCCTGCATAGGTCAGTAACAGGATTCTGCAAATGTATTATGTTTGTTAGCTTGGTGTATTTGTTGGATTCCTAACAGTGGGAGTAGGAGTATCTCTGACTCTTTAGCCTGCTCTTGGGAAGTTTTCCTCCTACTGGGTTGCCTCACCCAGCCCTGACATGAGGGTTTGTGCCTTGTCTTATTATAATTTGTTATGATATGTTCAGTTGATATCTCTGGAAGGCCTGCTATTTTTTGAAGGGAAATGGAGGATGGGGGAGGTGGAAAGAAGCTAGGAGGAGTGGAGGGAGGCAAAATGTGGTCAGAATATATTGTATGAGAGAATAAAAACAAAATAAATTTTCTGTTTTTAAAAAACAATTCACTCTTTTTTTTGTAGCTTCTTGGGAGAGATATCCATAACACTAAAATTGGGAGGATTTTTATTTCTAATTATGCCCCTAAAGCTACACCACCTCCTCTGAAATACAAAGGGAATGATATAAGCAATTTCAACATGAAGAAGTGTTTAGGGGATGCAATTTTCTAGTTGAGGGCTTTGCATGTCAAGGTGAGCAGCAAGGATCACATCAAGAAATGCTGGTTGAAATCACAGCATAATAAGGCTTAAATATCTGATTAAGGAATTTTGCTTATTTCTGATGTGATCTAATTGGACCTAGAAAGCATATCATCAGCTTTTTTTTTTTTAATAAGGGGTATTGTTAGCAATATGTAGAGGGCATTGGTGGCACATGGGCAACTCCTTGCCATTTCCCATGCTGGACATACTGCTGGTTTATACTAAAAACAAACAAACAAACTCTCGTGGGCACAACAACATTAAACAACCCAAAAGTGAAAAAAAAACACATTAAAATTTAAACTGTAAAGGCATTAATTGTATTTAAAAGCCAAGTAATTATATAATCAACAACATCTCCAAAATGCCAGCCTCAGTAATGATGGTGGGGAAAAAAAGCTATGCCATAGATGGGAAAGATACTTCTGATAAAAATAAAATGGTTGAAATCTAACAGTCATTATGTTTGTATTAAGAGCAGGACTTTTAAAAAAGTTGCTTAAGTCATGAATGGATCAATGTCATCATCTTGCAAATAATTTTATCAGAGTGTTTTCCTTATAAAAGTGTGGGGAATATTATTTTAAGGTGTTAAGAAAAGCTGCCTAGCAACAAGCCAAACCAAGGCTGGTCATTCATAATTAAAAATAAGCCTCTTTGTGTGATTTATTTGGGAGCTGGTTGGTGGATCCCCAAAAGACCAAAGTGCCAGAACAACCAACAATAAATTGGCAACCAATGTGGGACCCATATTTCCATGTAGGGCCTGGGAAAGCTGGAAAAAAAAAAAAAAAGGACATGGCTCCTTTAAGAGGCACTCCAGTTCAGCTGACAGGGCAGCAGCTAATTAAAAATCACAAGCTACATGAAAGAGGCTTATGGCAGCTCAGGTACTGCCTTCCATAGCTGGGAAGGTTGAATGCAGTTCCTGGTCACCTACCTCCAACCAGGCTTGACTTTCAGATCTAAGAAGCTGGCATCTGAGAGCCATGTGAGAGCCACACGTGTAGAATCCAGGTGTAGGTTAGCAGTTTAAAGGTTTGCTCTCATAGTCAGAAAAGACTAGAGATACACAGTAAAAGAAGTCCAAATGGAAAAAACAAAAACAAAAACAAAAACAAAAAACCTCTGAACAGGTTACAGTGTGTTTAACAAAGTGCGTACACTTAAGAAAGAAAGAAAAAGGGTATAGATAGTGATAAAACAAAATAAATAGATTAAAGACAATAAAGTAAAGTCTTTAAAGAGACAGTAAAAGAAAAAAGCCATGAAGAGATGGAAACACACATGGTCTTCTCAGGACTTGACCATCATTTCAAATTTTCTCTGGGACCTTGAAGATACTTCATCTACAGACAGAAAGAAGCAGTTTGGAGAATACTATGCCCACATTCCCAAGAGATAGGGTTTTTGGTTATTTGGTGGGATATGGATGTTTGTTATATTTTAGGGGAATATAGGCATATAGGACAACTATTAATCTCAGATATTTTGCATTGGCATGGGATTTAGTATATTGATATAAATTTAAAGTTATTTTTCTTACATTGTATATGTATTTCTACTCTTGTTTAAAGGATTTTTGTATATTGATACAAGTTTAAGGTATTTTTGTTACAATATACTGTATATATGTTTCCATTCTTATTTAAAGGATTTTTGTATACTGTTAGAAATGTAAGGTTATTTTCGTTACAACACATTGTATATATGTTTTTACTCTTGTTTAAGATATTGTACCTATACAGTTTATTTAAAAATGTAAGGTAAAATTTTAGTTTTTGAAAGGTGTTATTATAAATTATATAGGATAATCAGGAAAACAGGTAAGTGGCTAGTTGTTTATAATAATCAAATTAGTAGATATGTTAGGTATGCTTTCCAGATCATATAGAGATATATTTTAGATAGATAGACCTACAGAATATGGCACTTAAAATGTTTTGTTAACTTGAAGTTTTTCATAGCATGTTGTGTGATGTTCTGTATGCTGTGAATATGTGTTGCTCTGATTGGTTGATAAATAAAATGTTGATTGGCCAGTAGCCAGGCAGGAAGTATAGGTGGGGCAATCAGATGAAGAGAATTCTGGGAAGAGGGCTGAGTCAGGAGTCGCCAGCCAGACACAGAGAAGACAAGATGACAAGGCAGAACTGAGAAAAGGTACCAAGCCATGTAGCTAAACATAGATAAGAGCGATGGGTTAATTTAAGTGTAAGAGCTAATCAGTAACAAGCCTGAACTAATGGGTGAGCAGTTACAAATAATATTAAGCCTCTGTGTTACTGTTTTTTTAAGGGCTATGGGACTGTGGGTGAGAGATTTGTCCCAACCACAGGCCAGGTGGGACACCAGAAAACTTCCAGCTACAATGACACCAAGCTATATCTGCTGCAAATTTACTTCAGAGATGATGGGCATTGAAGAAACTCCTTGTGCAGTTTGCTTTTGTTGTGGCAAGGTTAGACACTGGGCAAAGAAACTGATCTTGCCTTTGACTTCTGGCAATGTGCTGTGCCTACTGGACATGCAGGACATACAAGAAAAAGACTGTTGAACTTTTCCTAAACAAGGCAGAATAGTTCTTTGAGATTCCTGCTTCATGGGAGAGTCTGTCAGATATTCTGAAGGACACATAGGAAAATGACAGCTGAGCTTTGCCAAAACAAGGCAGAACGGTCCTCCAAATTTCCTGCTTCACTGAAAAGTTTGCCAGATATTCTGGGCCTGTAAGCTGAAGATGGATGCCCCAACATTGTAAAGGAAATTTGGGTGACAGTCCAGACAGCCAAACGTCTCTGTTGTTAGATAATATTACATCATTCTGGGTCTTTAATGGAGTTGAAGACTAGAGAGTTATAGTTGCAGTTTTCCTTAGTTATGATAGAAAGTAAATTGTATATAAAACTTTGGAGTCATTAAGATGGATGCATGGTAGAATGCTTTCTCTGAATTTGCTAAATGTAAATGGATTGAATATTGTAAATCAATTCTTACTTGATAACTGTTTTTGTTGTATGTAGTTTTACTATGTTAAAGTTAAAAACCTTTATTTTTATTTAGACAAAAAGGGGGAAATGTTGGGGAATATATTTTAAGGTGTGTAACTTTTGTTTAACTCCATGAAGCTGTGTTATTGTGCCTATCTAAAACACCTGATGGTCTAATAAAGAAATAAATGGCCAATAGCAAGGCAGGAGAAAGGAGAGGTATGTCTGGAAGGCAAAGAGAATACATAGAAGAAGAAAAGAGATGGGAGGCTGCCACCCAGCTACACAGCAAGCCATGGAGTAAGAGTAAAATTTACGGAAGTAAGAGAAGGGGAAGAGCCCAGAGGCAAAAGGTAAATGAGATAATTTAAGAAAAGCTGGGTAGCTACAAGCCAAATTAAATACACTACTGCCTTTGTTTTACTAATCTCCTGTATTCTCCTATACTTAGTGTGATCATACTGGGAGAAAATTGGTACCAAGAAGTGAGGCTGTGTGGTAGTAAATATCTAAAATATGGAAGTTGCTTCAGAACTGGGTAAGTAGCAGCAGCCATAAGAAATATGAGGAGAAGCCCTGACTTCCATGAGTGAATGGAACATTAAGGACAATTATCCTGAAAGATTGGACAAAGGGAGCTGCCTGGAATGAGAGAACCTTTTTGATATTACATAAGTATTTGTGGCTAGAATGTTGAAAGAAATGTGGAGAGTAAAGATCATTGTGATGAGGTACTGAAAGGAAAAGACCGTGTTCAGATCTGGAACAGAGCCGTCCTTGCCTCAGAGTTGCACAGAAGCAGGCAGAATTTCATCAGCATCCTAGGACTTAATGGAATGCAGAACTTAAAATCAAATTGGGAAGCTGGTGATGGAGGCATACACCTTTAATCCCCGCACTCAATTTCTGTAAGTTCAAGACCAGCATGGTCTACAACAACAAAGCAGCAAATTGGACTGAGTTAGAGAAGAAACAGCTAAGCACAGAAGCAGTCCTCTCTAGTGTGAAACACATAGCTACATACATTAAGGTATGAGGGATGCAGTGATTTTAATAGGTATGGCCCTCATGGATTCATGTATTTGGATGCTTGGTCCACAGGGAGTGGCACTATTAGGAGATGTGGCCTTCTTGGAGTAGGTGAGGTCTTGTTGGAGGAAGTGTATCACTGTGGAAATGGGTTTTGAGGTCTCTTAAATGCTCAAGTTACACCTGGTGTGGTACACAGTGTCCACTTCTGCTGCCTGAGAAATCAAGATAAAGAACTCTCATCTCCTTCTCTAGCACCATATCTGCCTGCATGCTGCCATGTCCCACCATGATGATAATGGACTAAACCTCTGAAACAGTAAAGTAGCCCAAATAAATGTTTCCCTTTATAAGAGTTGCCATGGTCATGATGTCTAAGACCCTAAGACAAGAGAGAGAAAATGGCAAGATGAATTTGCAATTAAAAGGGAAAATTCATACTATAGTCATATAAAAATGTTTGGGGGATAATAAAAGTGTATGGCCAAGTGATCCTATATAAACACTCAAATAGATGGAAGGGTGTTAGATGCTATTGACTTACAAAGGTCTATCTCTTTATAAGTAATATTTTATTTCATCTACATAATCAAATTTCACTGATCTCCTTCCTTGCTCCAAATTTGAGGTCTTTGAGACTGCACCTTCTCTCAGAGGTTTAAAGAATTAAGAGAACAGGAAAATAGGAAAGACCTCGTGCTGGGACTGCCGTCACTTAGAATTTAAAGGATATTTTGAGATACCTATGAATCTACTCAGAGGCTTATCACAGGGGCTGAGTTAGCTCAGAGAGAGTACCTTATTAGGATAATCCTGAACAGAAATATGGCCTCAGAGGTGGAAAGGCCACAGACGCCCCACCAGGACAATGTCTACTTTGAGAGGTCAGAACTGTAAAACCACTACCATGAGCACTAGACTGAGTGAACTGCAAACATGATATTCCAACCCATTGAAGCAGCTAGGTGTACCAGTGTAGATGGAGTTTTCCTGCCTGGCCCACAGTCAGAACAAATCTCTCTCACCTGCCAGTCCCACAGCCCCTCAGACCCGACCAAGTAAACACAGAGACTTATATTGGTTACAAACTGTATGGCCGTGGCAGGCTTCTTGCTAACTGTTCTTACAGCTTAAATTAATCCATTTCCATTAATCTATACCTTGCCACGTGGCTCAAGGCTTACCGGCATCTTCACATGCTGTTTGTCATCTTGGCGGCTGGCAGTGTCTCTCTGACTCAGCCTTCCACTTCCCAGCTTTATTCTCCTCCTTGTCCCACCTACACTTCCTGCCTAGCCAATGGCCAATCAGTGTTTTATTTATTGACTAATTAGCAACACATTTGCCATACAGAACATCCCACAGCATACCAGGCCTAAGGAAGCTGTTAGAGGACCATTAATATCAAATTAAGGAAAAGGTTTGCCTCCTAATCAAAGAATGAATCATACCTTTAAGTGGAGACAGGAAATTGTCTCTTCCTTAAGAGTTAATCTATTTGAGCAGGGTCAATATTCTAGATAAGGGATCATTAATCAGGAAGGAAGAATCACCCCTAGAAAGTGGATTTATCTTCAGCCATTCTAAAGAGATGGGCAGAATGATTATCCTTTCAATGGGATAATGTACCTCTTCTTCCCAGAATTCCTAATTTCTAGATCAGTTCCTGAGAACTGCCATGAGGAAAGGGAAAACTATTCCCTTTTCTTCCCTTTAGCCTCTCATTTTTGAATGCTGCCTAGAGCCTACTTGTGCTTGCTCAGGTACTTTGGACTTGCTTATTGTTTCCTCTAAAGCTCCCCTCTCTTTCACATGGCTGTTAGGCAGTTATGTGGCTGGCTGACCTCTAAATTCTTAAATCAAATCACACACATCCCCTTACTCCCCTACCTCCCACCCCCACCCCATCTCCTTTCCTTTTACCTCTGCTATCTGCTGAGGATTACAGCCTGCTTGTAGCATGACTCCTAATTGGTCTTATTAATAAAAACCCAGAGACAGATGTCAGGGTGAAAGCTGAAAGATCAAAGAAGCAGAGCAGCCAGCCACTAGTTCGTACCTCTATGAAATCCTCAGCCTAAAGGGCGCAAGCTCCTGTCTCCTTCTGTTTTATATTCTTCTCTCTGCCCAGCCATATCCATTTCTGTCTCAAGCTCCCTAGTGCTGAGATTAAAGGCATGTGTGCCTCCCACGTACTGGGAGCAAAAGCATGAGATCCCAAGCGCATGGATTAAAGACGTGTGCCACCACAGCCTGGATTCTATGGCTAACTAGTGGCTGGCTTTGTCCTCTGATCTTCAGGCAAGCTTTGTTTGTTAAAGCATACACAAAATATCACCACCCCTGCCTGTTTTGGAGTCTTTATTTTAAACTCTAGTAAGATTAGCCTCAAGCTTCTATCAGTATTCATTCATAAATTTTTATTAATAAGACTAAGAACACCAACAGGAGACCTCTATTATCCCAGGAACAAAGCCACAGGAGTGAGTAGGGATGCTGAAGGCTAGGGGAGCCCTTTCCTTTCTGAGTGTCCGAAAAGCAGAACTTGAATTCAGTGGTAATTAGTTTCTATCTTTAAGGGTTTGTGTGGTTTTCTAAGTTGGGTTGAGACTCACTTGGGGCCTGTTTCCTTGTTCTTTTCTTCTGTTGACCCATCTTGGAAGAGACATGCTTATCTACATCTGCTTCACCACCACATTTTGGAATAGCCTGTTTAAATCTATAGACTCACAGCTGAAGGAAATTTGCCTCAGCGAAAACTGTTATTTGAATCACATCCATATCCAATTGAAATCTGTCTCTGAATGTGGGGCTCTCCAATTTGTACTGGACTGATTTGAATCTGGAGCTACTGAAAAGGAGTGAATATATTTTGTATGCAAGGAAGAAATATGTATTGGAGGAGGGGCAGACCTAGAATGCTAAGGTGTGAATATTCTCTCCAAAATTTATACTGAAATTTAATTGCTGTTTTAATTGTATTATGAAGAAGGGTCTTTAAGGGATGATTAAAGGCAAAATTCTCATACATGGATCAATGTCATTACCATGAGGAAGGATTAGTAGTCACAGGAGTGGGTTCTCCAATCAGAAAAGGAGTCTAGCCTTAGTGCCCCTTCCTTTCCTTTCCCCTCTCCTCTCTCTTCACACCTACCTCTCCCCTTCTCTCTGGTCTTGCCTCTCTCATGCTCATGGGGAGCTGTTTTATCTTCTGATAAGGCAGCATGCAGGAGTCATTATCATGTATTTTTTGTCTCTCCAGCTCTCACCTATGAACAAATATATTTACTCTGTTTCCTGGCTAAGGTATTTACCCTACTACAATTGAAGAAATGACATTAGCAGAGGAAGTGCAGAGATCAAAGCGTTAAAGCTATAAATGTTTTCTCATAACTCTCTGTTCCTGTTACATTCATTCTTTAAATGTTAAACAGGAGCAGGCATAATTCTTAGTAGTAATTGCTCTGAAATGAATTTGATGGC
The DNA here is from genome assembly GCF_949786415.1 of Peromyscus eremicus. Classification (NCBI taxonomy): domain Eukaryota; kingdom Metazoa; phylum Chordata; class Mammalia; order Rodentia; family Cricetidae; genus Peromyscus; species Peromyscus eremicus. Next base: position 29,747,868 of record NC_081430.1, on the reverse strand, counting down.
AAAGATAAGAAATTGAGAGCTACAGAAACATAAAAAGTGAAATGTAAGTACAAAAACTGCCATTATTCTACACAGCTCCATAGAGAAATGTAATGTAATAATCAAGAAAAATAAAGTTAGCATCAAGCGATGTTACTGTAGAACATTTGGGTAAAATATTGGCCTCCCTTTCAGTCCTTTTAAAAGCTACTTTCTCAATTTGAAAGAAGCAAATCACTTCTTTCCCCTGATACAGGTTTACAGTGCAAGGGAAACATTAGACTGGCCAAGTAAGCAAATGTTCTCCAGAAAACGAAATCCAGATTCTTTCTTGTAAGAGAAAAGATAAAATTGAATAAAGGTAGGAGGATAAAATGAATCAATGGAGTTACACAGAAATTAGAGATATCAAAATAAATTTGTGTTTGTGTTAAACCAGATAGACAAATAGATATGGAAGTAAATACAGATCTCTTTGTACATGAATTAGAATATATACATGTGTTGGTTTGTGAGAGAACCTAGAAGTATGATTCCCTAGTAAAGGCAAGTACACTAAATGCTTAGACCTTTATATCTAGTCTTTGTGCATATATGAAAATACATTGCCAATATAAAGTAAACATGGAACCAATTCAATTTCCTCTGAAGTCTTTATGATCGCCCACATAAACTTTATCTATCTGCTATCTATTTATCAATGAATTGGCCCATTTATTTGGCTGTCTCTACTCTTTCCATCCATGTTTACCTGCACCATTCCAGGCTTGAATAAGATATTCATATCGTAGCTGTAAACAACACAGGAAACTTTCCTTTCCATCTGCTTCTCATGCATATGAAGGTAAGATAAAAATTAACTGAAACAAGAAGGAAATCCATGTTTATGTTGTTATCATTGCAAGAACAAAATGGACACTGCCCCACGAGGCAGTAAGCAGCCTGACTGGGCAGGGAGAAAGGTGTGTCATCCCCCTGCAAAAAATTGTGATTAGATGCAAGCTTCTCTTAATTTATGATTAAATGGGTGAATGTGAAGTATTTCAACCCAAGGTCTAAGCCATCATTGAATAAAAATGGAAGAAACCACTTTACCTGGATAATAAAGAAGAGAGGGTAAGAAGGTTGTTACAAAACCCAGTGGGGTGTGATGGTGCATGCCTCTAGTCTCAGCACTTGGGAGATAGAGGCAAGTGGATCACTTTGAGTTTGAGGCTGACTTGGTCTATAAAGCAGGGTCAAGGACAGCAATGGCTGTTACACAGAGAAAACCTGCCTTAAAAACAAAGTAACTAACTAACAAAAAGAAATCTAATAGAATGCAGGGACACTTTTGTAAGACATTCAGAATATGATGTTTATAAAGATAGCAAAGACTCAAAATAATTAAGAAATGAATTCTGCAAATTAGTACAAAAATATAGGGAAACCTATTTATTCCTATCTGCCCCAAACTAGAATAATGTGTTTCTCTTGCAGAGATACTTTCCTTTGGGGGATTTAATTTCAAGTATCAGAGCTGAACAGAGGTATATAAAACACTTTCCAATTTGTTTTACATAGCAATTAATCCCTTACCCTGACCGCAAACTGAGCCTAGAGCTCTTTCTTCCCCCATGGCTATTTTGAATACAAAATTAATATTTTCTGGAAAGTGGACATAGCTAAGGAATATAAATATCCTCTGCCTCCAGAAAATTGATGCTACTATCTATGACATGATGTAATGATAGTGTCAAACACTGATTTTACTTTAATAAAGAATAAAGATACACTACTCTTTCCAGAAAGCCCTTGATTGTAGCTTCCTTCCCAAAGTGATTGGGATGGTCTTGAACCCTGTAATAGACTATCTCTGGTCACTGCTTCTTTAGTAACACCATCATCGTTTGTAGCTCTCCAAGAAGAATAGCTATTAATTTGCAAATGGACATTTTCAGTTGGGTTTTTGCTACTTTTGCTTTTCTTCTGGAGCTAAGTTGGGCAAGGTTATGCAAAATGGTTATCTATTTCTTTTCTTTATTAGGTCATTGCTGAATTGACTGTCTCCTGGCTTCTAGAATGATTTCAGAATTATGACCATAAAACAGTGGCTTCTCATTACACCTGGAAGCTACAGGAGTACAGTATTTATAAGCTCATTATCTCAGTGGATAGTTGTAGCTGTCGGTATGCTCTCATTATCTCCACTGGGGATTGTAATGATATATATATATATATATATATATATATATATATATATATATATATGTCTTATTTTCTGTGCTGTGGACTTGCAGAGTTACATTTAAATTGAGTGTTCTGTGCTTTAAGTAAAATAAGGTGGGTGAGTTACTGGTTGAAAGTACATCTAGAATTTTTCCTCATTAGTGTTTCCATTTTTTACATATATTTAATATTTACTTCTTGTATTTCTACAATTACAAAATTCTAGTAAGACTGAACAGATTAGAAAGTAGAATGAATAGGAATACTAAAGAAAATGTTAGTTAAGATATAACAACCTCTCATTAAATGGGCAACCCATTGATCCCTTATCCCATCCTCAGGATTGTCATTTGTGTGAAAAATAGAAGAGATAAAGTCATACAAGAATATTTTGGCTTTGAATTTTATGATTCGGTGTCAGATATTCAATTATAGAGACAAGTACCTGGGAGAAGCAGTTAAAAGAAGAAGGGGTTAATTTTCACATATACATTCAGGGTTTCAGTGAAGGCTAGCTTGGTCCCATTCTTGTGGCTGTGTGACATATTGAGAATCATGGCACAAAGGATATAGTGGGCCAGACCTGCTTTTTGTGTGATGGTCAGGAAGCAGAGAGTAATGGACCAGGTGCACCCCCTACAAGCATCCCTCTAGTTGTCTACTTTTCCCACAAAGACCCTACCTCCTACTTGCTACCATTACCCAACAATGATATCGAATTAGCAGTCAACAAATTAACTGGCAATATCTTCAGGATCAAGCCTTCCACATGTGAGTTTTTGGTGGCTGCCTCATGTCCAAACCAAAACAAGCCTCATTTTATTCCCCTAGGAATCAATTACCCTAAATGAAACATTATAAGAAAATTGGGAATCAATCTACCTCAAGATCCAGCTATACCACTCTTCAGCATATACCCAAGGAAAGCTCAATCATACTACAAGGACACATGCTCAACTATATTCATAGCAGCATTATTTGTAATAGCCAAAACCTGGAAACAACCTAGATGTCCCTCAACTGAAGAATGAATAAAGAAACTGTGGTATACATACACAGTGGAGTACTACACAGCAGTAAAAAACAATGACATCATGAAATTTACAAGCAAACGGATAGAACTAGAAAATTTCATCCTGAGTGAGGTAAGCCAGACTCACAAGGACAGATGTGATATGTACTCACTCATAAGTAGATACTAGATGTAAAGCAAAGAATAACCAGACTACAACCCACAGATCCAGAGAAGTTAGCTAACAAGGAGAACCCTAAGAGGGACACATGGATTGCCCTGGGAAGGGGAAATAGATGAGATCTCCATGAGCAAACTGGGGATGAGGAGGGACAATGGAGGGTAGGTGGGGGGGGATGCGAACATAAGAGAACAGGATGGTCGAGGTGAAACAGGCATGGAGTGGGAGAGGAAGGAAAGAGATACCATGATAGAGGGAGACATCATGGGGATAGGGAGACACTGAGTTCTAGGGAAGTTCCCAGGAATCCACAAGGATGACCCCAGCTTAGACTACTAGCAATGGTGCCTGAACTGGCCTACTCTGGTAATCAGATTGGTGAATACACTAACTGTCATCATAGAACCTTCATCCAGTAACTGATGGAAGCAGATGCAGAGATCACAGCCAAATACCAGGCTGATGAGCTCCAAGAGTCCAGTTGAAGAGAGAGAAGAGGGATTCTATAAGCAAGGGACATCAAAGTCATGATGGGGAAACGTACACAGGCAACCAAACCAAACTAGTGGGAACTCATGAACTGTGGACCAATGCCTTGGGAGCCTCCATGGGACTGGACATAGGCCCTCTGCAAGACAGTTGTATAGCTTGACCTGCTTAAGGAGACCTGGCAGTAGGATCAGGATCCATTCCTGGATGATTCTTGAGCAAGATTTTTGGGGCCCAATGCCTATGGTAGGATACCTTACACAGCCTTAGTTCAGAGAGAGGGCCTTGGACCTGCATAAAAAGAATGTACCAGGCTCTGCTGATCCCCATGGAAGGCTTTGCCTTGGAGGAAGTGGGAATGATGGGTGGGCTGGGGGAAAAGGCTAGAGGTGGGAGGAGGGATGAGAGTGGAATCTGTGTTGGTATGAAAAATGAACAGAAAATGTCTTAATAATAAAAAAAGAAAAAGAAAAAAGATTTACTTCTTTTGTTATAACAAAGAGCTAAAATATGATGATTTAGCTTTAAGCATGTTTACAAATATAATGTTGTGTAATCTTATAGTAGTTCCAGGATAGACCTATAAAAGATGAACAGAAACAGTGGTCAGTCAGCAAGGAAAGATGACACAATTTCCTGTCAATGGTTCATTAAATAAAATGGTCTCAAGAGCATTGTGGTCCTCGAGGTGGGAAGGAGAGGATAAGACAAAAATAGTACAATATATGAAAATCTAAATATGATGGGTCCTTAAAGAAAAGGGGAGACTTTACTTAAGACCTGGAAAGGAGTTTTATTATAAGAGTGAGAATAAAGCTGCTATGAATGTGGGTGAGCAAGTGTCCTTGTGGTAGGACGGAGCATCTTTTGTGTATATGCACAGGAGTTATATAGCATGGGTAGATTGATTCCCAATTTTCTGAGAAACCACCATATTGATTTCCAAAATGGCTATACATGTTTGCATTCCCATCAGCAATGGAGGAGTGTTCCCCTTGCTCCATATCCTTGACAGCATGAACTGTTATTTGATTTTTTTTCATCTTAGCCATTTTGACAGATATAAGACAGAATCTCAGAATCACTTTGATTTGCATTTCCTTGATGGTTAAAGATGTTGAACATTTTTTTAACTGATTTTGGTCCATTTGAGTTTCCTCTGTTGAGAATTCACTGTTTAGATCTGTACCTCATTTTTTAATTGGATTATGTGGTTTCTTGAGTTCTTTATGTATTTTGGATAGTAGCCTTTTGTCAAATGTGGACTTGATAAAAAAATCTTTTCCCATTCTGTGGTCTCCCTTTTTGTTCTTTTAATGGTGTTTGTCTTAGGGCTTCTATTGCTGTGAAGAGACATCCTGACCACAGCAACTCTTATAAAAGAAAAAACATTTAATTGTGTTGGCTTACATTTTCATATGTTTAGTCCATTATCATCATTGTGGCATGTAGTTTACATACTGGAGAAGTAGCTGGGTGTCTACACCTTGACTTGCAAGCAACAGGAAGTAGTCTGAGACACGGGGAGTGGCTTGAGCATATATGAGACCTGGAAGCCTGCCTCGACATTGACACACTTCCTCCAACAAGGCCACACCCACTCCATCAAAGCCACACCTCCTAATAGTGTTACTTGCTTTGGGGGCCATTTTCTTTTAAACTACCACAGTGTCCTTTGCCATACAGAAGATTTTCAGTTACATGAGCTCCCATTTATTAATTGTTGATCTTAGTGCCTATGCTATTGATGTTCTGTTCAGAAAGTTGATTCTTGTGCCACTGCATTTAAGAGTATTTCCTACTTTCTCTTCTATCAGGTTCAATGTGTCTGGTTTTACATTGAGGTCTTTGATACACTTAGACTTGAATTGAGTTTTGTACAGGGTAATAGATTTGCATTCTTATACATACAGACATCCAGTTAGCCCAGCACCATTTGTTGAAGATGCTTTTTTTCCTTTTATATATTTCTGTCTTCTTTATAACAAATCAGGTGTCCATAGGTGTGTATTTATTAGCCAGAAACTGGAAACAACCTAGATATCCCTCAACCAAAGAATGGATACAGAAAATGTGATACATTTAAACAATGTAGTATTTTTCAGCTGTTAAAAACAATGACATCATGAAAGTTTCAAGCAAATAGATGGAACTTGAAAAACTCATCCTGAGTGAGGTAACTCACACCCAGAAAGACAAACATGGTATGTACTCACTTACAAATGGATATTAACTATAAGTAAAAGATAATCATCTTACGGTCCATAGACCCAGAGAGGCTAAGTAACAAGGAACACTTATGGGATGATGGAAGATTGTCTCTGGAAAGGGGAAATAAAATAGATTTTGCAGCCGGGCGGTGGTGGTGCACGCCTTTAATCCCAGCACTCGGGAGGCAGAGCCAGGCTGATCTCTGTGAGTTCGAGGCTAGCCTGGGCTACCAAGTGAGTTCCAGGAGCGGCGCAAAGCTACACAGAGAAACCCTGTCTCAAAAAATCAAAAAAAAAAAAAAATAGATTTTGCAGGTGGACTGGAGGTCGGTAGGATTAGAAACAGGATGGAATTGTGAGGCATTTTGTGGCTGAGGTGGAAACCTAGTGCAATGGAAACTCCATAGAATGTATGAGACTAATGTTACAAGGACTCCTACTAATGGGGGACATGGATCCTGAACTGGCCATTGTCTATAACCAGGCAAGGCCTAAAGTAGAGGGTTTGGGACACTAACCCAGCCACAAAACCTTCAACCTGCAATTTGTCCTGCCAATAGAGTGTTCTGAGACTGAAGTCTAGCAGAACCATTATCAAAGAAACCAGAGAGTCTTCATCCAGCAACTGATAAAAGCAGATGCAAAGTCCCACAGCCAAACAGTTGGTGTTGTTTGGGGAGTTCTATGGAAGAGGGTCAGGAAGGATCTGAGTTACTAGAGGTGTCAGGGACACAAAGAGAACATGGCCTACAGAATCATTTGACCTGAACTCTTGGGAACTTGCAGCTATCAAGGAGCATATAGGGGTCGACCTAAGTCCTCTCCATATGTTATTATTGAGTATCTTGGTGTTCTTGTGGGATTCCAGACAGTGGGAGTAGGGGTGGTTGCTGACTCTTTTGCCTACTCATGGGACCCTTTTCCTCCTACTGGGTTGCCTAGTCCAGTATGTGATGCTATATACCTAGTCTTATTGTAGCTTTTTATGCTGTGTTTGTTTGATGTCCCTGGGAGGCTTGCTGTTTTCTAGGGGAGATAGAAGAGCATAGATCTGGGAAAGAAAGGATGTGGGAGGAAAGGCTTCAGAGGACAAGAGGGAGGGGAAACTGTAGTAGGGATGTAATATGTGAGAGAAGATTAAAAAAAGGAAAAAAAATCATATGTAACATTAAAAAAAAAGAGTAAGAATGAAAGAAATCTGGTAGAGGGAAAAATGATAGCTGCCGTGAGAACAATGGCCTTTGATTTTATTCTACGCCTTAAAATGAATCAGATTTGTTATTTCTTATTGTGGTTTGGAGTTTAATACTCTATTTGCTTACTTCTGTTTGAACCTCATTTCTTCCTTTAAAATTTATTTTCTTTCTCCATAAATGTTTTCAAGGATGCCTTGTGAGCAGTAACTGCTCAGCCTATATTTAATAGAAATATATTGATTTCACCTTGAATCTTGAAGACACTTTTAATGACTACACATTTCTATGTTGACAGTTATTTTGTATTTGCAAATGTATCATTTTAAAGGTATTTGGCCTTTGTTATCAAGACTACTTTTATTGTTGATGCATTTGTTTATTGTCAAGTTAATTTGTAACCAGTGTATTTCTCACTGCCTTTTGTAAGACTACATTTCATTTTTATGGTCTGCTCTCACTGTAGTCTTAGCTTATAGTTTGTAGGGCTTTTTGTTTGTTTGTTACTAAATGGTCTCATTAATAAAAAATCCAGAGCCAGATATTGGGGTGAAAGCTGAAAGATCAGAGAAACCGTACAAGCCAGCCATATTCTTACCTCTGTGAAATCCTTAGCCTCAAGAGAAAGACTTCCTGTTTACTCATACCTTATATACCTTTCTGTGCCCTGCCATCTTCCTTCCTTCCTAGTGTTGGGATTAAAGGCATGTGCCACCAAACTGGCTCTGTTCCCAGTGTGGCCTTGAACTCACAGAGATCCAGATGAATCTCTGCCTCCTGAATGCTAGGATTAAAGGTGCATGTTACCACTACCTGACCTCTATGCTTAGTATAGTCACTGGTTTTGTCCTCTGATCCTCAGGCAAGCTTTATTGGGGTATACAATATATCACCACAGTTAGTTTGTCTGTTTGTCGCTGTTGTTCTGCTAAGTGTTGCTTGTGTTTATTGACCACATATATCCTTGCTTTGCTAATTCTAGATATTCAGCTTCTATGACAGCTTGCAATACCCATCACTAATTCTCTTACCTTCCCCGAAAGTAGTGTTTGGCCTTAGATGCTGTGTATATCACTCTGTATGCTGTGAATGCATTGCTCTGGTTGGTTAATAAATAAAGTGCTGATTGGCCAGTAGCCAGGCAGGAAGTATAGGTGGGACAAAGAGTGAGGAGAATTCTGGGGAACAGGAGGGCTGAGTCAGGAGATACTGCCAGCCACTGCCATGAGAAGCAAGATGTGATGGCAGAACTGGGAAAAGATACCAAGCCATGTGGGCTAAACATAAATAAGAATTATGGGTTAATTTAAGTGTAAGAGCTAGTCAATAGTTAGCCTGAGCTAATGGCCAAACATTTTTAATTAATATAAGCCTCTCTGTGTTTCCTTGGGTGAAAGCAGCCGCAGGGTGGTGGCAGGAACAGGATAACTTCAGCTACAAAATGCACCCCACATGGGGCATGAACCCATGACCCTGAGGTTAAGAGTCTTATGCTCTACTAACTGAGCTAGCCGATAGGATAAAAATAGTAACAACTTGTTTAAAAATGTTTTACATTGCTATGGATTTTAGTTTATTGATACAAGTTTAAAGTTAATTTTGTTATACTGTATATATATTTCTACTCTTGTTTGAGGTATTATGTTTATGTAACTCATTAGATTGTAACAGATAATTTAAAATACATAATAATAATTAGTCTACTATGATAGTCAAACTCATAGTCATGTTAAGTTTTCTAGGTATACATAGATATAATTCAATTAAGTAGATAATCTTTAAACAATTTAAATACCTGCAGCATATGGCATTTAAAATGTTTTAAAAATTTAGACTTTCTGGACAATGAGAAATGTCTGCTCCTGGCAGCACCTATTTACTTCAGAGAGGAGGATGGGCATCAAAGACACTCTATATGGATTTTATCTTCTTCTTGGCAAAAAATAGCCATTTGGGCAAGAAACTGTTCTTGCCTGGACTGCTTTACAAAGTATTGTGTCAACTTGACATGTAGGACCCATGAAAAAGTGACCATTGTACTTTGCTTGGCAAAATGGTCCTTCAGGTTCTGGCTTTGCAGAGGAAACTGCCAGACATTCTAAAAGAAACAGAGAGAAGTGACTGAGAGACTCTAGGCCTGTGGGCTGAAGACAGATGCCCCAATTTTACAGAGGAACTTTGGATGACTGTCTAGGCTGCCAGCTGTCTCTGTCTACTCTCACAATACTCCCAAAAGTTGCTTGCAATCTCCCATTTCTCACGTAATATTATATCCTTCTGAGATCTTTGATGTAGTTGAAAACTAGATAGTTATAATTTCCTTAGTTGTGATAAAAGATAAGTTAGATATGAAACCTTAGACTCACAAATATAAGATAGGATATCTTCTTTAATTTTGCCAAATGTAAATATACTAGATATTATAAATAGACTACATACTGTAACTGTAATTCTTGCTTGATAATTGTTTTGTTATGTGTAATTTTACTAAGCTAAAGTTAAAACCTTCCTTTTTGAAAAAAAAAAAAAAGAAAAGGAGAAGTGCTATGGATATCACTCTATATGCTGTGAATGTGTTGCTCTGGTTGGTTAATAAATAAAGTGCTAATTGGCCAGTAGCCAGGCAGAAAGTATAGGCAGGATACACAGAGAAGAGAATTCTGGGAAGAGGAAGGCTGAGTCAGGAGACACTGTCAGCTGACACCATGAGAAGCAAGATATAAAGATACTGGTAAGCCACAAGCCAGGTGGCAAGGTATAGATTTATAGAAATGGGTTAATTTAAGATGTAAGGTCTAGCTAGCAAGAAGTCTGAGCCATTAGGCCATATAGTTTTAATTAATATAGGCCTCTGTGTGTTTACTTAGGTTTGAGCAGCTGCAGACCAGGTGGGACACAGGAAATTTTCCAGCTACACTTGACAAACTATCTCCCATCTCTTGAAAGGGCTGCTGACTTTCTATGTGTGCATTCTTCGAACTGTATTCCAGGAATGATCTAAATGACCTTAATGAAGTCTAGTCTTAGCTATATGTGATCTATTGTTTAATTAATCTCTTCAGTTTCTGATTTTTCCCTATAAATTATTTTTAAAATAAGAACTTTTAATTTTAATTTTTATTCATGGTGTTTGTGTGTGTGTGTGTGTGAGAGAGAGAGAGAGAGAGAGAGAGAGAGAGAGAGAGGGAGAGAGAGGGAGGGAGGGAGGGAGGGAGAGAGAGAGAGAGAGAGAGAGAGAGAGAGAGAGAGAGAAAGAGAGAGAATGTGTGTATATGCCTATTGAGGCTAGAGAAAGTATTATGCATTTTGGATCTGGAGTTATATAGGCAGTTGTAAGCTGCCTGTCATGGGTGCTATTAACTGAACTCAGTTCCTCTGGCAAAGAAACTAATTGCTTAGTCACATCACCAGTCCCTCTATTTTTTGTTTTTCTAATGAGGTTTAATTTTACATATGGTAGATTTGGGGGAATGTCTATGTGTATTTAATTGTTACTAAATATTTACTAAAACATTATGTATAGGAGGCAAGCACAACAGAGATGAAAACACAAGATTGAAAGGAAAAAATACATTTTGTGAGAGAACTGCTCAAAATAAATAGTGATACGTCAGCTGACAACCTTTTGAATTATTCTTTTGAGAATTTAAGGAAACATACAAATTGAGCATCTCAGTAAGCTTGGAGTAAGATTTACACACATACACACACACACACATACACACACAAACACACACACACACAAAGCTGGGCTTGGTGATGCAGGCCTGTGCAAGGCAAGGATGATAGAAAATTCTAGGCCTGCCTGAACTACAGAGTGAGTTCAAGGCCAGCCAGGACAACTCAGTAAGACTTATCTCAAAGTAAACAGTAAAAGAGGGCTTGGAATATATGTCAATTGCAAGGGGATTTTTCTGGCATGTGTAATGCCCTGTGTTCGATCACCCAGTGCTGAATGAAAAGTAAACTGACAGAAATTTCTTACACAAAAATGGAGTTATCTTTATTTATTATTTTTTGTAGTGGAAGAACTATTTAGGAGGGCATATGTCTTTTCCCTGTGTATAGAAAGTTTGCAGGATCACTTATTGAAGCATTAAGAGGGAGTATCTGTTTCAGCTGCTCTAATACTCCCCTTCCTGGTAACCTCAGGTTCCATGACCATCTCAAGGTGCCTTAACATACAATTCTTGGGGCAAAGAAGTAGAAGTTATTGGCCAGGGAACGACAGGGTCAGGTTTCTAGTCTTTTCTTCCTTTGTTTCTGGTAGTGTCCCACATCACCTCAAGAGCTCCAGTACTGTTTTAAATAGTTTTGTTGCTGTGGCTTTGCCTTTTAATCTGCATGTAGCAACCAGGTTTTGTGATGTCTTAAACTCCAATAAAAAACTAGCCTTGCCTTCCTCTACTTGTCTTGTTACATAACAAGACATCTTAAACTGGGTTGTTAATAAATAGCAACTTCATTCGTCTCAGTGACAGAAAGTCCAAGGTCCAAATCATGGTCAGATTATGGGTCTGTTCCTTATAAAAGACACTCTGTGTGTCCCCATCTATCAAACATACAAACTATTTCTAGGTCACTTACCCTATTCCTGGGAGTGGGGTTTTATAACCTAATCACCTCTTAAGGTTCAATCTTTTAACATCAATTCTTCTAATTTTAAAGGGCCATGGCATTCAGACCAAAGCATGCCTGTGATTTATTTCTTACTTGTTCATTTACCCCAACTACAAATCATCTCCTTCAGAATGTTGCTGATAACAATGTTATAAAGAATTCAGTGGCATTCACAGAATGCTTCAGGATTACTTGCATTTCCTAAAGAAGGTATTATACTGGTTGAGAATATAGCACTGTGGCCCTCTGCTTACTTACTAAGAGTGAGAGAGACCCTGGGTTCCATCTGTAGTACTGCCCCTCCCCTCAAAAAAAAAAACTATCAAAGGAGGCTAACAAAAGGTGATTATAAATATCAAGACATTAAGTTGGTGTTGTCTCTGATTAGAAAGCCAGCATCTAAAAGTGCCAGTCAAGTACACACAGCCTCACAAAAATCCTCACTTCAATCATTTCCCCAAAACAGAACTTTTATCATCAGACTGTGCATTCAAACAACTGTGTTAGTAGCAACAGTTTGTTTCCATGTCCCTCGTGAGTCATAATCTTTAAGAAAATCCATTGATAAAAATATTTTTAAATAAACCTGCTCATTTATATATAGTACCCAATTTATTTTGTACACCTTTTAAAATAACAAAAGAATTATATAACTACCTACAATGCAATGTGAAAATGATGTCATTCACTTTTCATGTGTATAAAGTCTGTTAGTGTGCCACTTTTTATATTGAAAATTCATATGTTAGTTGTTAATAATCAGTCATATTTATTTTGGCTGCCTTTCTTAGTAAATACTTACACTCTGCTGTTTGTTTTTAGTATTTAGTAGTAAAAAATTGTTGTTAGTGTATAAACACACTAAAAACCCTAAGATACAAATAGAAATTTATTTTTGTCTTTGATTTCAAAGATCATGAAATAAAACCTTGATAGCTTTTACACTGTATAAAGTCATTTCTGAACTAGACCTTCTGAGAAGCAGTGAAAAGACTTTTATGTGATTTAGCAAACAGTTTTGTGAAAACATTTTCTTATGTTCATGTAGCTACTGCTATAAAATACTTGTTCTGTGGAAAATAAAATTTTGCCCTCACACAAGGTTTATGGCATAATTTAATTTCAAAAGCAATTCAGTAATACTTCATTTAACAAGTGCTCTGGGAACAAAATTCACTTAAGACAAAGTTACTTCTTCACTTCCCATTAGCTTGAAGTTATTGAAAGCAAAAGCTTTGGGGATGGTTAAAAGTGTATTTTCTTCTTTTGAATCGGGAGGCCCACAGCATGCAGGGAAACTTAACTTTCTAAAGGATGAGGATTTTTTTTTTTCAATAGAAAAGCCAAATGATGAGAATAAGAAAGTAATGCTAATAGTATGTTAAAGCCAAATGATGAGAATAAGAAAGTAATGCTAATAGTATGTTAATGATAACTACAGCCTTTCTTTCCTATGACAGATTTTGTTAGCAAGATCCTTTGGAATATCACCTTTTAAATGTCAACTCCTGACATGTTTCGTGAAGCTTTCCATCCTCAACACTGCTTATAATAAAACTCAAGTCTTTCCTATGACTTCCAAAATCCTATGTGATGTAGTCCACACCAACCTGGTGGTTTCACTTTCTAGACTCCTCTCCCCTTGCTTCACATAAAATAGGTTTCTCTATGACCCTCCCCTACCTATGCAAGATTTTTGACCAGACCGAATTTGTGCAAGTCTTGTGCAGGTACCAACAGCTGCTGTCTGTTGACGTGTGCAACATCCATGTCACATCCTGAACTCAGCATTTCCCAGCTCTCAAATGCCAGCTCGTACGTTCTTTCTGTCCCCTCTTCCAAGGTGTTCCCTGAGCCTTGGGCCTTGGGTGAAGGGAGGTTGATACAGGTGGTTCATCTATACCTGAGTACCCATTAGTTACTTATATTTGGCACTTTGACAAGATATAAGTCACTATATTAATTATTACTTATTCCCCATACCAATACAAAACTATGGTTTTAAATATACATATTTCGGAGGCAGATTGGCAGCATGACCCTCTAGCAAACTAATAACAGGCTTCCATCTTGGACCTATGACCTCAGAACCATGGATTTTGACCAGATTCATAGTTTCAAGTAAGAAATCCCTCTAGGGAAATGGGCTTCCTATCCGAGCAGAAATATGTCAGTTACCCCCATAACTGTCATATCAGTATTTTATGAGTGGGAACTTCTTGTCAGGCAAGTCAGAATTATAGCTTTCAGGATTCAGCACCGGGTGAGACCATGATGTCTTTTCTCCCACAGCAGTCTACAGAGCATCTTCTGATACTATGTAAGTTAGCCAGCAGGCAAGGAGTTTCTTAGTCAAAGTTAATTCCTCTTTGCCCTTCATTCAAAATGAGTGGTGTCTTTGGCAATAGTGATTTTCTGTCTTGTGGTGGGTAACCAAGAGCAATGACTTCTGTTGTTTGTGGTGCCACTGGGGCCACCCTGACTAATGACTAATAGGGAGGTATCTTGTGTCTGCACTGAGATTTTCATTAATGACCCATGTCTTCTGGTAGTAACATTGTTGACCCATTCAGAATATTTCTGTTCAAATCCATTATTTCTACATAAACCATTAATCTCGAGAAATTCCCATTCTCCTTTGATGTTTGTGTGTTCTACTATTACCTTTAATCATTTCTTTCCCTTGGGTTGTATTTATCTTTCTCTTCAGTCTGATACCATTTGATCTGGTATCCTCTGTAGAGCTGGTTTAGTGGTCATAGATTCCTTTAATCTGTTTTTATCATAGAAATTTTTTTAATTTTTTTGAATTTTAATAGATAGTTTTTTTTCTGGGTATAATAATCTGGGTTGACAGTTAGAGTCTGAGAACTTGAGACACATCTTTCCAGGACAGTATGGCTTTAATAGATATTGTTCAATAACTAAATAATATTCTGAAGTGCATTCTGATGCGCCTGCCCTTCCTATTTTGCAGCCTTCAACACTCTTTGCTCATTCTATAATTTTAGTATTTTAACTATCATATCTTAAGTTCTGTATATTTGATGTTCTATATGCCTCTTGTTCGTGGATAAGCATCTCTTCCTATAGGTTTGAAAATTTTTCTTCTATGATTATAGTGAAACTATTCTCTATGTCTTTGGTATGGTATTCCATATTTTTCTTTTATACTTATAATTCAAAGTTGAGGTATTTTCACAGTGTAACATACTTTTTCATTTTCCATTCCTTTAGTAAAATTTATCATGGACTTTTACTGAGTGCTCCAACTAATTTTATACTTTGTCTTCCAGAAATGACAGTCTGTTTTCCACATGATCTATTCAACTGCTAAGGTTTTCCACTGAAGGTTTTATTTGGTTTATTGAATTTTGCATTTTCAGCATCATTTCAATTTGGGTTTTCTTCAGCAAGTCTACCTTTTTGTGGAACTCTATTTTCATATCTTAGGTTTACTTCCTTACTTCATTCAGCTCTTTGATTGGATATCTTGTAGTATATTCACATGTTCTTTGAGATGATAACTATAATTATTCTTTCAAATTCTTCGTCTCCAAGTTCATCCATGTCATTCTCATTGGGTCATTACTCCCTCCCTCCCTCCCTCCTCTCCATACCTTGCTTTGTTTCCTTTTGTTCAAGTCACTTTTCTTTTTTTTCAGTAGAGGCGTGTACAATGGACAAGAAAAGACTAAGTTATCAGAGAGTTGAAACATTGTTTTCCTCCGTGAGAATAATATTGGAAGCTACCCCTCTTGTCTTCTTTTGAGAGTCTAGTTCTTTCTTTGCTAATAGTACTGCTCAAGGGTTAGCAAAGTATTGTTGGCCCTCTCCTCTACTGGCTTCAGGGTGGGTTGCCAGACTTGGATTTCAAATCTTAAGTCAGTTCTTATCAACCAGAGATTGGAGGTAGGACATCCTGGGGAAGCTGGATGTGGACTTGGGGTATCAGGGACTATGGGTAAGGGAGGAAAAAGATTTACTAGGCAACATATGTCAGTAACATCAAGAAGGACCCAGGTGGTCTATGGTGTTGGGCTTACATGCATACACAGGAAATATAAATCCTGGAGGAGCAGGGTGGCTATGTGGTAGAGAGAAGTGGGGCCTATGGGCAACAAGAGGAAGTATGGTCCCAGAGGAACCCATTTTTTTGTTAAAGTTATATTTACATACACTAATTACACTTAACATTGGATTTCATTATGATGTTTCTATGCATATGTAATGCATTTTGAACATAATCACCCCCATCACCCTCTCTTATTTCCTCCATTTATTGTTGATTCTCTTTCCAACTAATTTCCTTTCTACTTTCACATCATTTTTGTTTTTAATTTCTGTTGACCCAATGACTTTAGTTAGGGTTGCTAACAATAGAAGGAGTAAGTGATTATTTATGGAAATATAGATGGCTGTACCATAGAAGAAAAATGTCTCCCCTTCCCTGAGCAGCCATTAACAGCATATGTATCCTCCCTAGCCTTCTGAGTCCTTTTTCTTTCCATGACAGATTGATGATAGGCCCGATATTATGCAAGTCTTGTGCAGATAATTACAACAGTTGAGAGATCAGAAGTGTAATAGAATTCCACATTATACCCCTCCTTCAGCTCTCCCTTCTACCATGTTCCCTTCTTCTGTACCATCTTGGAGATGGTGGTACAGATGTTCCTTCTAGGTATAAGCATTCAGCAGTCACTAATTCTGAACAACGTGATAAGGATTGAGTCTCTTTGGTTGCTGCTGTCCACTTAAAAGAGAATCATCTCTGATAATAGCTGCTAGTAGCAGTTGCTTCCCCATGAAAGCCCAAGTCTTCTCTAGCTGTGGCTTTTTAGCCAGATTTACAGTAATAGTCATGAATTTGGTCAGGTGGAAAGGACTTGGAACTCAAATATAAAGTGGTTAGTTACCCTGAGAGCAGCCATGCCATCACTGCAGTGGGCACATCTTGCCTGCCAAATCAGTAGTGTAGCACCCAGGGTCCACAGCTTCTCCTGAAGCATGGAAGGGAGCCAGCAGCCAGCAGGAAGGACTTTTCAAGCTCACTGCCAGTTTGGTGTCTCTATTTCTTGCAACCAAGATGTTACACTGAGTTTATTATTAAAGGGAATAATCACCCTCTTTCCTTCAACATCTGTACATAGTAGTCCCTCCATAAAAATGTTTTTCTACGAGATATCATAAAGGCATTTGAATATTTGCTTAAATATCACCTCAGTGGAGAAAGTTGACTCAATCATTCAGACCTGTGTGGTCTCTACTTTTCACTTTGTTACCTTATCACATAGCATGTCTTTTAATGACATTGAACAAGTTTTATTATGCCCCTACTATGTACAAGGTACTATTCTACTTGCTGCACAAAGCATACAAAAATCCCTGTCCTCATAAAGCTTATATTGCTCTTCTTTTTATTTCGCATCTACTGCCATATCCCTTTCTCTCTTGGAAAGCATATTCCAAGTCAGTTGTGATTTTCTTTGTCCATATTGATCCTTGAGACCTAAAATAACACATAGCAAACAGTAGTTGTTCAAACACATTTGTTGAACAAATAAATGAATGAACAATTCAGTTAAAAAATAGTCAAACCTATATATTTTCAGTAGAAAATGAATTTTTCATATTATCTTTTTAAATGTTATGATTATACATTATGTTGATAATCTCATTTTGCACATGAAAGTGAGGCCACTTAGAGAGTTTAATTGACTTATTCAATATTATATGCCTGGAATATACAACTTTCTGTCTAAAGGACATCTAGTAAAACTTAACTCTGTTTCGTTGTCAAATCTCACTTTCCCAGAGCTTTACTATGAAGTTTTTCCCACCTGCTCAGATGGAAAGAAGACACCAGCAAGGACTCCATACCTATATGAATGGAGACATTCTTCTCCATCTCAACAGGATGTTCTCTGAAGAGTAAAAGCCCAAGATATTCTTTTCCCACTGCATTTACAACTTGGAATAGAAAATACCGCATAGGAAAAAGTGCAGTTGAGCTTTTAAAGAAAAACAGATGCTTCCAACTAAAAGAGAAATGTATATTTTAAAGTGTCGGCTTGGTCACCTATCTGTCAATGTTCTTTCATCTGACTGTGAATGTTCTTAGTGTCTGATGGTTAGATTGTTGCATCCATCATACAATAAATATGAAAAGAAATGCTGATACTGGGGATAACAGATGAGAAGGTGAGGAGACAGATCTATTCCGTCTCTTTACACCTTTCTTGCCATGTGCTGACAAGAAACTTCCAGCAATACGTTGAGCACACTGTGCCAGTAACACAGATAGACATGAGTATTGAGAAATGATGAATTCACAAGCTATGTTGGTCTTGTTGCCACCAGTTTGCCATGTATCCCCAGTGTCTCCTGATATATGGCTGTTGGCAAATATAAGTTCTTTTATTTCAGTTTTAATTACTAACATTAATGTGTGTGTGTATGCATGTGTGTGTGTGTGTGTTACAGAATGACTATAAAAGGTCTATAATGAGGCCCCTGTGGATTTCAAGGAGTTGAAAGGGTCCTCACTGTAGCAGGCAGTGATTCCTATGGACCACTGAGGTGACACAGGCCACAGACATCAACAAAGACCCCAGCTGTAGCTTGATCACAGACCCAGACATGGCCCTAAGCTGCAGTTCTTGCCTGGATGCCACCATGGCATTGGGTAGCAGCAGAGGCCCCTCAGCTCTTCATGGCCCTGGCTGTATCATGGCCCTTGGACACCAACCTGGACTTGGGTGGCTGACCTGGCCCTGGGCATCCTCATGGCCCTTGGTAGCAAAAGGAGCCACATACGTCAATCCAGATCCTGGCTACTGTAGGGCCATAGATCTAGACATTGCCTTCAGCAGCAGCCTGGGCCCAGATGACACCATCGCTCTGGATGATATCACAGGCCACCCAGATTTGTATACCTCCTGCTGCAGCATGGTCTCTAGACTCCAACAAAGCCACAGGTTGTGGCCCAGATCCCAGGTTTCTATTTGGTCCTAGTGGAAACCTGGGCCACAGACTTTAACACAGACCCCAGCTGCCGCTGAACCACAGACCCAGACCCAGCCTCAGGCAGCAGCTTGGCCTGATCAATGTCCTGGCTCTAGGTGGAAGCCCCAGCCTCAGATCATGCAGTCCAGACTCCAGATTCTATGTGACTTTTGTTGACAACATAGGCTACAGACTTCAACAGAGACCTTGGATGCATCAGAACCACAGACCCAGGCATGATCCTCAGCAACAGCCCAGGTCTGATTGTCACCATAGCCCCAGGTGACTGTGAAGGTCACCCAGATCAGCATGGCCCTAGCATCAGTGTGGCCCCTGGATACCAACACAGCCCCAGGTGGCAGCCCAGACCACTAGAATCAGCATAGCCCTCTGAAATAGAAGAAGGCTATGAATGTCAATAGAAGCCACTGAAATCAACACAGGCCCTGGCTACAGTAGGACCATGAACCCAGCCATGGCCCCCATCTACAGCCCTGGCCCAGATGTTTCCATGGCACCCGGTAATAGTATGTGCAACTCAGATGTGTATGGCCCTAGCTGCAGCATGGCCTTTGGACACCAACACAGACCCAGGTGGCTGATCAGACTCCAGGTATCAT
This sequence comes from Peromyscus eremicus, assembly GCF_949786415.1. Classification (NCBI taxonomy): domain Eukaryota; kingdom Metazoa; phylum Chordata; class Mammalia; order Rodentia; family Cricetidae; genus Peromyscus; species Peromyscus eremicus. The sequence goes on along the minus strand of NC_081430.1, from coordinate 29,728,348 downwards.
CATGGTGTGCAGGTGATGATATTGCATCCTTTCATGGTCTTATATAGTCAATAAATTCTATGGCATGACTATTTTTATACGGTTTGAATGAGTCTTTGTGTTCATATGATCCCAACCTACTTTAATACATTTATATGTGATACTGTTTTATTTTTAGTAAAAGAAGTTATGTGTCAGTCTGTGCTTTGAAGATAGTGATGGGCAAGTGATGTTACAAGGTGCAAAAGTCATTGTACTTCTGCTCTTGAATTCAAACTGGAGACAAATGCTGATTGTAAATGCAATTTTCCAGGACAACGCACAGTTGAAAACACATTGCTTTATGCAATATGGAGTAACTTTGGGCCAGGTACTTGATCTACTCAAGTGAGTTTCTGCCACTTTCTGACATTGATGGCACTAGCATTCATACTCCACTTCCCACTGTTCACCACAATGCTGCTTGTGTATGGCTTATTCTCCACTAGACCATCTCCAGAGCTTTTTTTATTTGTTTATTTTTTTTCAAAATTTGAAGACAGCTGTAATTAAATATTGGCCAGGTAGATGAGCTCTGGCCAGGTCCATACTCGAGTTCCCAGATAACGGCCCCAATCACATTTCCCAGGGGCTCAAGAAGGCAAAACACATAATTAACCACTTTTTTCCCCATGAAATCCAATCAGGGGCAAGCATACTTCCTGATGTACTTACTGCCTCCATACCTCTTGCCTACATCCTTGAGGGGCAAGGGTACATGCTGACATATTTCCTGACCACATGTGATCAAGCACATCTGGTATAGCTGGGTCAAACACACTTGTTTAGGCAAGTGAAAACATGTGGCTTGTTATCTCCCATAAACAATAGCCTCCAGCATTTCAGAAACTATCTGTTCTTGGGCAAGAGGCTTGCAGATCAGAGGCGTTTTTGTTTGATGGATCTCTTAGGCATAGTAATTAAAACTTAAAATGAAACTTTGGTTCTCACATTCCCCCTTTGTGTTGTATCCTGATATGAATCCTTGATTCTGTGATGGGTATCTATTTATATAGGGATCTAATAATGACCAGTTTAATAGTACCCAAACAAAAATTATCATTTATTTAAGGCAACAATGATGCAAGAGCCAACAGCAATTAGCAGAAGCAGAAGGACCAAAGGCCCTGTGATGACTGACATCAGAGTTACTATCTAGAAGAAACCTGCAAATGAGAATGGGGATCAGTTACTTACTTCATCTCAAGTTTACCATCCCTTCATTTTTTTTGAAATGATCTTATTTTTAGTGTAGCCAGATTATCTGCTGACTCAGCTTCACTTCAGTTATCATCAATGCTTCCTGTACTTTCTGTCCATGTAGACCAAGTCCTACTCTGAGCCCTATACTGTGTATCACAGACTCTCATCTGGTCTCACAGTGAAGCCATGACCTACTAATGTGTCTGTGTTTCATTGTAGCCAATGAAGTTCAGGGGAGCTGGAGGAAATCGAAGTGGTATTTCAGGGGATAAAGTACTCTACAGTCTGCTATAGTTACTTGAATTTGTTGTAGTTTGGTCAAATTCCAGAACAGTTGAGAAATTAAAAGGCCAATAGACATGCTAAATGGATGGGTGTTGGGGATGGAAGGGATTGGGAGGCAAGGGGGGGGGTAGGAACCCTAGTAGGTCTCAACCCTATGCAAACAACTATGGGAAACTGAAGAATGCTGAGAAAGGGAGAAATTGTCTTTCCCAGGGAAGAGCATGACAACTGCTTATCAAATACCAAATGATCAGCTCTGAAAGCATATGTACAAGTAACATTATACAGACAGAGCCAGTTGTATTTAGGAATATATATATATATATATATATATATATATATATGTACACATATGTATGTAACAACAATTAGTGGGGGGAGAAAGAGGCCATGAATTTTAGAGAAAGCAAGGAAGTATTTGGTGTGAGGAAAAGGAACAGAGAAATTAAGTAATTATGTTATGATCAAAGAAAGACAGATTTTAAAAGTCCCTTCCATTAGTTCTTTGAATCTTTCCTGCAGTTCTTTTCCATTCCTCCACCTTCTGTCATGTCAGTCTTGATAGAGGAGAGGGGCTTATCCAAAAAATGCAAAGCTACCATTCATTTTATAAGTTATCACAGACTGAAGGGGCAGAATTTATAGTCTATGTTTTTTACCTTCTTAACACCATGTCGCACATAGCCCCAACCTCCAGGGTGATAGAACAACACTGGGAAACATAACTAGTGGGGAGAGAAGTGAAAAGCTTAGAATCGCACTTTAACATTTTCAGACATCATTCCTTTAATGCCAGCAACTGGCCTTGATGAAAGACACCTGCACCAGACAGGAATGTGTTGGAAAGATAGTGGACAGCTCAGAACACTAAACTGTATATTTTATAACTGGTCAAAAGGTAATCAGTGGTAAGTTAGTAGATAAGGTATTGAAATATTTTCAAGGTGCCAATAATTAATGCATATCTCCAACTCCCAATTTTTCTGTCTTATATTCACTCAAATTATATTGCTCAAAGTTTACATATCCAGGCAGTGAACTCTGTTTTGTTCATCTTTTGCCTCATGATCATTATTTAGTTGAGTGAGATCTTAGGTAACAGTTCCCAGATTATTAAGAAGGCTAATCATAAATAAACAAGAAAAAATGTTGTTTTTATGATGTCTAGATAGATGTTGGGGAACACAGGTGGCAGATACCAGTTACAAAATGAGAGGTAAGAGAATTGCATTTTTCAATGTATTTCTTCCTTTATTAATTTTCTATCCCTAGTAATTCTTAGCATGATATTGTCATTATTACCTCCAGGGTTGAAGACACAGTTCCACATCAGTGATTGTAGAAAGAAAGATTATTTCATTATCAAATGCTTTGTTGTCTTCGTCATCTTAGATGATATTAAGGAAACTCAGAAACAGCATAATTTAAAAAAAAATCATAGGATGTAGATGCATCTTTGTGAGCAGCTCACCACAACCATTTTAAGCTAAATGTGTATTACCTATCTCCTTTGGACAGTGAATCAAGCATTTCCAGTCTTCTGTACATAACCAGTACATTATTATGGCAATAAATTTTAATGAGCTTGGGTCAGTTACATGGCAGTCCTTGACCCAGTCTGCCAATGTACAAAACTGAGAGAATGTTAAAGTCTCTCTAACTTCTAAATCCAGAATCAGAGAAGAACAAGTAGGATAACAGAAAAAAAAAATGGTACATTCCTTTCTATCAGTATTAAAAACTGCAGTAAAAAAGTACTAAATACATGAAGATTTTCATTAAGAATACTACAATGAACAAGGCTGTATAAAATACTTACAAAATGTTACACAGAGAAACAATTTTGGGTCAATATTTTATTCATAAATCTTTGCAAGCTAACTTTAATATAGACAAGTGAATTATTCAACTCTACTTCTTCCCAAGACGGAGCAACATTTAATAGACTTCAACAAAGTGTATTTGTTCTTCTTGTCTTTCTGAAAAGAAGATAACTGCCACAGACACAGAATCTCTAAGATTTTCAAGAGAAAGATGTGTCAGCACACTAAAAATAGAAAAATAGTCTTATCCTTCTTTGCAATCAAGTTTTCATCAAATTTTATAATCAAGAAGAGAATAAACTTTGATATTTTGTCTTTAATCAATTTTTGTAAAAACATATTTTACATTTTTGTATTTAAGTGCTCACTGTGTTGTTTATATGTAAAATTAAACTTTGATTTCCCTTTTGAATTTCATCAAGAACATAAAGGGATTTTCTTTTCTCTTACACATGTGGTTTGACAGGAGAAACTCCCACGGTATGATGAGCAGAGTCCTTAAATTACATTCCAAGGCAGAGCAGATCTCTCTAAGGTATTTGATGTTCTAGGGCCTCAGAAATTTACACTTCCAGGAGTTTCACCTTATAGAATGCATTTTTCAGTCTGTCCCTAATGTCAATACACAACACACAGGCAATTTATAACACAGTAAACAGACACTCACATTGGCCTTTTTTGCTGAGCAGTTTAAACAAGGCCACTAAAACAATGACACCCTGAAAATAACCTCTTCCATCTTGTGTATAAGCAATCAATATTAAGACACTAGAATCACTATAACCCCAAAATAAGTAGTTTGAAAATTCTTTGCTCCAGAAGTAATAGCAGCGGCTAACATCTATGTAAAATAATATAGATTATACAGCTGTATTTTTTAAATGTGAAGCATATAAAGTGTTAATTATATGACATACTGTCTTAGTTAGGATTTCTATTGCTGTGATAAAATACAGTGACCAAAAGAATCTTGGGGAGGGACAGTTTATTAGGCTTACACTTCCAAAACTTAGTCCATCATCAAAGCACATGAAGCCAGGAACATGGAGGCAGGAACTGAAGTAGAAGCCATGGAGGATTACTACTTACTAGCTTGTTTACCATAGCTTGCTCTGTCTGCTTTCTTTTAGCATCCTGGTCCACAAGAGCAGGAATGGCACTCCCAAAAGTGAGCTGGAGCCTTCTATATCAATCATAACTCATGAAAAATGTGCCACAGTTTTGCCCACAAGTCAACCCACAGTGAACCTAATGGGAGCAATTTCTCAGTTGGGTTCCCTCTTCCAAAATTACTATAGCTTGTATCAAGTTGACATAAAACTACCAGTAAAATTACTATTTACAACACAGTGGAAATTAATGGAAAACATAATTATACACAGATTGTGTGACAAAAATTATGTGAATAAATAAATAATGGGTATATAACCTAGGTCCTTTGTTCAGCCAAAATTGAACGAGTTAGATGATTTGCCAATGATTTATCACTTAAGCATACTTTCTTACATATATTCATGTGGGGGTACATGCACATGTAGAAGTAAGAAAACATCTTGTAGGAATTGGTTCTTTCCTTCTACCAAATTAGGTAGTGGGGATCAAAGTTAAGTCAGGTCAGGTCTGAACGCATGCAAACTCACTGGCTGAGCCATTTTTCCAGTCTACTTTCTAATTTTTTTAAAGAATAATTTCAAGATATGTCTATTTGTTGCATCTTTGTATAGCTTGTAGAAATTATAAATTAAATAATAACATTTTATGTCCATTTTCTTCTAGAAATAGAGACCTACTTCATTAACAATGTGGTACAATCTTACTTTAATTCAGAAGAATGAAATATACTTTTGAGCATTTAAATACCATTGAAGGGTAGCACCAGTATTTCTCTGACTGACAATATTCCATAGCTGGAGATATAATAATTATCCAAATAAGAGTTTTCTCAAAATTAAGTTAACTTTAGTACCTAATTTTTTTTCAATTTGACTTTTTTATTAAGAATTTTTTTTTTTTTTTTTTTTTGGTTTTTCAAGACAGGGTTTCTCTGTGTAGCTTTGCGCCTTTTCCTGGAACTCACTTGGTAGCCCAGGCTGGCCTCGAACTCACAGAGATCCGCCTGGCTCTGCCTCCCGAGTGCTGGGATTAAAGGCGTGCGCCACCACCGCCCGGCCTAAGAAATTTTTTATTCATTTTGCATACCAATCACAGATCCCCTTCTTCCCTCCTCCTGCCTCTCCATTCTCCCCCCACTAACCCATCCCCTATTCCCTCCTACAAGAAGGTAAGGCCTCCCATGGGGAGTCAGCAGAGCCTGGTATATTCAGTAGAGGCAGTTCCAAGCCAACTATTTACTTATTAATCTATTTAGAAGCATGACTTCAAAGGAAAGAGAGTTGTGTAGATAGTCATGTTTCTAAGGAGTACAAAAGAAACCATATCTTAAATGAGGACTTTAATTGGATTTTATGGACCCTCGTACAACTTGGATATCAATTTCACTCTTACAATGTGAACAACACATATCTAAGAAACAAAATGTCACTTATTGTGACTTCACTAAACTATTTGGAAGTTTTTAAAATAGATAATTTTATAAAAGTAACTGTGATATCTTACTAGTAAGGTTTGGTTTATTATCATTCAAGTATGGCAATAAAAATAAAACAAGGGTATTTCATTTGCTGAATGAATCTTTGCTAAACATTAAAATAATATCTAAGTATAACACATTATAAAATTAAAGTTACAGCAATACAATAACTTTGGTAATTCCCATATTACTGGAGGAAATTGAGGTTTGGAGAAATTAGGGTCCTTTTCTGAGCATGGTAATTCACACTGTCTTTAAATACTAATTAAGATGGCAAATAGTCGATTATTTTATTCTTTTGACAATAGGGTTAAAAACTAACTATTAGATTCCAGTTTTCTAGCTGAATCTCCTCTCTAATCAGTACACATAGTTTTTACTGTGACAAGTAAAGAAAATCTTTTTAAAAATTAAAGAGGAGAAGTATGAGTGATAACTTTGATCTCTCCAAGGGAGCAAAGAATAAGGAAAGTATAAGCATAAGAGGATGAAAATTAAGAATTAATTGATAGGGAATTTTATTTTTATCAGTTCTTATTTCTGTGAACTACTAACTAATCATTATGTTTAATTTATCATACATTAGGTAAGAATTTAAGTCTTATATCTTAATATGACTATAAAAATTCGCTCCAAGAGATTGAATAGAACTAGGAATTTGCTATTCTACTCTTCAGAGCAATTATGAAATCAGGTGTGCCATGTGCTTATAGAAATATTTTAATGTATTTTCACAACTAATGTTTATTGTTTTAATCTTCCTGGATGACAGAAAGCAGGTATATTTTATACTACAAAAGAAAGGTTAATTCAAGAATATAATGAGCTTTTGTGTCTTGGTCTTTAGCTTACTTTTCCATTTAGCAGATGTATACATAATTTCAGTTTTCTCCTTGTCATTTAAATTGACTTTTCAAGTATCAGTGATTAAATGTTCATTTAGTACCCTTGAGTTACAAATGTTCGGAAACTTTATGGTAAGTCTCTGCCGTGGTTGATTTGTTACCAGCTTTCCTCTGCTTATTTTCATATCTCTAAAGAGACTTTATAATTACATCATCAAAGACTTCCCAATGACGAATTATAATCTCTTCTGGAATTCTTCTCAGCCTTCAGATTATTTGATGGAATTTCCCTTCCAAGATTCTGACTCTGAGTTCCTTGGTGCTGGTAATTCCATCATCTCTAGGAATTCACCTTCATGGTCTCTACAGCTAGCCAATCTTATTTGTTCTCTCCACTTATACACAACTTCGAATTTTCATTCAGTGAACATCTTTTTTCATCATAACTTCAAAAATTTCTTTCAGATTACTCATACACAATTGTAGCCACAATGGGTTAGTTTGGTTTTAGTCTTTTAAATAGATGTTTCATGGATTTGTGATTGACCAAGGTTGACTTTTTCCAGTGCTTTATGTATTCAAAAATTGAGTTTTGCTCAAAAAAAGCAATTTCAAATGTAAAGACTGATAGATGTAAACAGGTACATCCCTCTATAAACATCCTATTGATGTGTATTTCATCTAGAATATCCCTTTATACCAGAGGTGATAGAGCAGCACTTAGCTACATACCATTCAACAGTGTATCAGTTTTAAGTTATGATACTATTCATGTTTAATTTTAAATATATATGCTATAGTCAGTTTGTTTTGCTTACCAGGATAATAATCCAGACAATTACTAAAGAAAATTATCACAAACTCTACTAGTAATGGGAATTTGTCACATTTCTGATATGATATTAATTTTTAAACATTTTTATTGTTTTTCCATTCAACAGGGTAATGTGAAGAACAGGTTACAAATGGCAATATCAATAAAGCACCCACATATTATTCCAAAACAATATAAACTGCACTCTTCACCATTAGTTATGTCATGGCTTTCTGTGACTATTTCTGTGATAATGAAGTATAGATATTCTTTCCAGTCCTAGGGTAATAAAACTGTTCTTCCTTACTTCAATGTTTAAATCATTAAGAATTATATTATTGTGTTCACAAATTCTGCTAGAATTAAAAACTTCTATCCCTTATACCCTAAAACAGTTACATTGTATTTATTTATTTTTACTTTAAAGATCAATGAGAATTGCCTTTAAAGCAAGTAATGATTAATTTTTAGATGGTGTATTAGTCTTCACATTTTATGTTCATTTTCTTGTTCAATATTTGTTAATTGCCACTTTCATTAGGATAGAAAAGAAGAAATAACATGATAACACCAAACACAAAATTGAAAGATACAAATCTTAGGATAACCCAGACACTGCAATTATCAGATAAAAATTTATAATTTAATAGTAAAAATATGGAGTAAGCTTGGGATACATACTCTAATCTTGTCTGGAACATCTGCTAAAATAACTAATGCCAGTCAATGCTGTTGAGATGGCAATAGAAAAGTGAAATGAAATATTGAAATAACAATCCACCTATGTTAAAAAAAAAGACTACATGAGAATAAACACAAATTATGTAATAAACCAAACCCAGAAAACTGCCAGAAATAAATACAAACCTAAAATCTGGTGTGTTAAAATTTCACTAGACTCTTCAATTTAAAGGCTTTGATATTTTAAAACACTGGGATCTAATTACACATATTACATATACTTGAGCTATAAGTGATAGACTAAATATAAAGATGTCTATCACCTGCAAATGAAAATTATATATATATATATATATATATATATATATATATATATATATATATATATATATAATAGAAAGCTGGAGCATCTAAATTAATAAAAATCAAGCTAGATTTCCAGAAAAGGAGCACTACCAAAAATAAAGTGGAACATTTCCAAATTGGTAAAGGCCCAATTCATCAGGAAGATATAGCAATCATACATATGCATGACCTGATAACCAAGCTTTGAAACACATGAAACAAAACTGAGAAAAACCTAAGGCGAGAAATGCAAAAGAATGTTTGGAGACTTTATCCTGTCTCTCTTTAGAGTCCATAGAATATCTGAGAATGGAATGAGGAGATAAAAAATATAGGCAATAGAGTTAACCAATTTGAGCTAATTCTTACTGATTAAATATTACAAAAATAATTAAATATTTTAAAGAAAAACAACTCCTGTTTCTAGCCCTTTTAATAAATTAAGTAGCTACAGATTTTATTTAATCAAGTTGCAGAGAAAACTAGTAAAACAAATAACACTCCAATGAATGTACTATTGTTCATCTACATTTCAGCAATCCACTCAAATGAAAATATTATGATTCCACACTAAGTGATGAAACCTAACTCACCTCCAACTTCATGTCCTTTTTCCCTCTTATAAACAAAAAACAAAGCCTAAACAAAGCAAGCGCGCGCACGCGCGCGCACACACACACACACACACACACACACACACACACACACACAAACATGTAGTCCTATTTGTGTTGGCCAACTACTAAGCACAAGGCCTATGCTACAATGTGGTTGATGCACCCAACATCACTCCATTGAAGAAAGTTGATTTTGCCTCTTCCAGAGCTATTAACTGCAAGCAGCTTCTTGGATAGGAATGGACCTTTGTGTGCCCATTTCCCTTTTTTCGTGCTGGAATTTTTGTCTGGCTTGAGCTAGTATAGGTCTTGTCTGTGGTGGCATAGTCATGAGTTCATGTGTGCATCTGCTCTGCTGTGACTAAAAATGCTCTTTCCTTAGAATCGTCCACCATTTCTGGACCGTACAACCTCCATATTTCTTTTCTGCATATATCCCTAGTCTTGACTGGAGGGCTGTGATTAAAGACATTTTATTCTAAGCTGAGCACTCCAACATCTCTCACTCTACATTTTCTTCAGTTGTAGGTCTCTGGGTTAATAACCATCTACTTCAAGAAATCCCTCTATTGAAAATTAAGAGATGCACTGGTCACTTTTTGCATAACTGTAGTAATCAATCTTAAGATGATACATATGTTAGAAATAGAGGATTGATTAGAAATATCTCTTAATAAAAGGTACCTGATGCCAAGTCTGATGAACTGATCTGATTTCAATCCCTAGAATCCACATGGTAGTGGAAAGAGTCAATGGTAGAAACTGTACTTAGATGTGCACATATACACATACCCATACAGGCACACACATCAATCAATCAACTTGTTAAAAAAAGAAGAAGAAGAAGGTCTTTAAAGAGAACATTTTTGTTGACCAGTGGGAGGAGATCTGTGGGAAGGAAGAGGAAATGTTCTAGTTTTACCATGTGTCATCATTCTGAGTTCCTATGAGACAGCATCTTCTGGAAGACGCCTCTTCTCATGAGTGTATCTCTCAGCACTCATGCATGGCACTTCCTCAAGGCTAGGGATTTTCTTACTTGCCATTGTTGTGTTGTTGGGTAAAAGCTCCAGTTTCTTCATGAATGAAAAGCTGGTTCTTATGGGATCATAATGGCCTTTGCACTTGTTCTTCATCCCCTCCCACTCCCACTATGTTGAAACCTTTCTCCAGTTTTGCTCGGCCCTCACCCTGTCACTCATACCCTGCACACTGGGCACAGCCTTCTACAAGGGTGATAGCAACTGTGCTGTGTCAAGTTTCACAAGACCACCAGCCTTACTCCTCCATGGATTTGCTCAAATGCCACTATTTCAAAAAGGAAACTGAACATAGATGCTGCCATTGTAAACTGCCTCCCATCCCTGCTCTGCGTCTCATTCTTTCTTTAATATTATCCCACACCACTTATCACCTTTTAAGGTATCATATATTATTCTTATTTACCATATTTAGTTTTGATTATCATCCTAAAAGACTAAGACTCCACACAAAACTACATTGACTGTGTTTTGTACCAATAACTGTTAATAGAGACTACTTGGTGCTTACATATACTTACTGATCAAACACACAATATTATTATGATAGTTTTCAAGTAAGTAATGTTTTTTTCTGCATAATAGTCATACCATTGAAACTGTAAAATAAAAAGATGAAAAGATTTGCCACATTAAAAATACAAATATCTCTGAAATGAAAAGCATGATAAAATAAGCACCCCCAGGTTATGTGTGGTATATCAAAAACATCTCTATCTGTAGCTCAAAGTCATCTCTTGAGGCTGAACTAGGATGAGGAAAAACTTAGAAGTTAACTATGAATGGACGTGGGCCTGGAGAGAGGATTCAGCAGTTAAGAATGTGTGTTGCATCCAGTTCCCTCAGTCATTGGATGGTGTTTCTAGCATGACAATTAGGGTGTTTGGCCATCCCATCACCAGAGTAGGTCAGTTCCGGCTGTCTCTCAACCATTGCCAGCAGTCTATTGTGGGGGTATCTTTGTGGATTTCTGTGGGCCTCTCTAGCACTTTGCTTCTTCCTATTCTCATGTGGTCTTCATTTACCATGGTCTCCTATTCCTTGTTCTCCCTCTCTGTTGTTGATCCAGCTGGGATCTCCCACTCCCCCAAGCTCTCTTTCCCTCCACACTCGCCCTTCATTATCCACGGCTAGGCTCCGGGTGGAGCTCCGGGAGTCCAATTAGCGAGAAAGAGGAGTGTTTATATGAGCAATAATTGTTGAGATCAAGGTTGGATAAAGCACAGGGACAAATAGCCAAACAAATGGAAACACATGAACTATGAACCAATGGCTGAGGGGCCCCCAACTGGATCAGGCCCTCTGAATGGGTGAGATAGTCGATTGGCTTGATCTGTTTGGGAGGCACCCAGGCAGTGGGACCGGGTTTTGTGCTCATTGCATGAGTTGGCTGTTTGAAACCTGGGGCTTATGCAGGGTCGCTTGGCTTGGCCTGGGAGGAGGGGACTGGACCTGCCTGGACTGAGTCTACCAGGTTGATCTCAGTCCTCAGGGGAGGCTTTGCCCTGGAGGAGGTAGGAATAGGGGGTAAGCTGGGGGTAAGGGGAGGGGGCCGGGAGTGGGGAGAACAAAGGAATCTGTGGCTGATATTTAGAACTGAATTGTATTGTAAAATAAAATTAAATTAAATTAAAAAAAAAAAGAATGTGTGTTGCTCTTGCAGAAGACCCAAGTTCAGTTCCCAGCAACTGCATGAAGGAGTTCTCAAATGCCTATAACTACAGTTTCAGGGAAACTGACTCTCTTTTCTGACCCCTACAGGCACAGCACTCTTGTTTGCCTCCCTTAAATATAAACATAATAAAACATAAAAAATTACCATAAAAATCATATTAGGCATGGTGGTACATTCCTCCAATCCCATCACTCAGGAGTCAGACCATCCTCATCTACATAATGAGTATGAGACCACCCAGGTCTATATAGTAAAAGCCTGTATCAAACAGCAACAAGAAAAACAATGTATGGTTGTTTCCAGAACCCTTTATCTTAATAATGTTTACGAACATTGATATCACGCTTTCATTAAAATTTTATGGAAATATTTTTATTTGTAACTTTTGTGACTACTTGTGTCTTGTGGACCACCAATAACCAAGCTGTGTTTTAGTGAATACAAATTGAATCTATATACATTTCATTATTTTTATCATTTATTATTTCTACCATTTCTATGGTATTTACTACTTCTCATGAATTTTCAAATTTTTTTTTGTTTTCTGCTTTCTAGCTTGAAATTCAATTAATATTTTACTTTCCAACTTTTGTAGTAACCCTTTGAATATTAAGAATCATGTCTACCTACTGCTTCACTATTGACACAGAAGCTATGCATTATTTTCATTGCTTGGGCACTTATTCTAAAATAAAACATTAATAATGAAATTTTTAAAGTTCAAGGTTAAATTGGGCTTTACCTCCTCATTGTCAATATGAAACTTATAAAATACTCCATCAGAGACCTATTAATTCCCAGTTACTATCCTTATAAAATTTTCATTGGTTTTTAATTTATTGTGTTGTATTTACATCACAAACTGTTATTATTAATATTGTGTGTAAAAGTTTCTACTTGATTGCACTTTGCCAAATTATGCCATGTTCATATCAGGCATTCTGTCTTACAGTTCATATCTTTTATATAAACAATTTTCCTCTGGCTCTACGTAAGTTCTTGCAACTTTGTTTTCAGCCAACTTGTTAACTCATCAGCACTCAGATTTACTTTTTATGGAACTCCCTCTGTCTCTTCCCTTCCTTCCCTCTCTCCTGTCCTGAAATCAGAACATAACAGACATAGAAGTTCAGAAACTTTCTCCATACCCTTCACATACACATAAACTAATATCCAATCCTCTATTGGACAAGTACTGATTTCCATATCTGGAGTTACATAAAGCCGTTTTTAAGTAAGTCTTGCATTATAGACTTACTTTTTTTTTTTTTTTTTTTTTTTTCTGAGACAGGGTTTCTCTGTGGAGCTTTGCGCCTTTCCTGGAACTCACTTTGGAGACCAGGCTGGCCTCGAACTCACAGAGAGACTTACTTTTTCTAGCTTGCATATATAACTTCTATCATCTATACATAAATTTTTATTTTATAGTAAATCATTTCCCAAATCAATGAGGGAATGTTATTAGGTACCATTTTGTAAAGATCATGTGTAGATAATCACAGCTGTTGTGATTTCAAGATTAACAACGGCCTTGTCATACCCAGAAACATAATTGTATAACATTCATGTTGACATGTTAGTGATTGTCTTATTTACATTCCTGTTACTGCGATAAAACACCATGACCGAGGCAAAATATAAAAGAAAGCAAGGTTGAGGCAGCGATAAATACCTCAAAGCCTGCCCCCAGTAATACATCACCTCCAACAAGGCCATACCTCTTATTTCTTCCTAAAGAGTTATACCATCTGGGAACCAATTCTCAAACATATGAGCCTATAGAGCAATTCTTGTTCAAGCCAACACAAATGATATAATTGCTGTATTTTATCACTGACATACCATACAAAATGCGTATGTTGTCTATATCCTGGATATTTCTATATGGAAATCTGATGCAATTATCTCACTAAATTTACTTATGAAATGTAAGAGTTACATAAAAATATGTTGTTGATCTATGGTGTAAATATGACATATATTTTTATCTCTATGCTTATAGGATATATAACATTCTCATTAAACATTTCATTATAGTGCTTATGATGAAAGTTGGAGAGAATTTTGTTAGCGGTATACTTCTTGCCTTAACCCAAAGAAATTTTCTTCTGACACGAGTTCTCTCTTGTCTTCTCTGGTTTTCTCCTTCCACTATAGGTTTTGATATTATTGTTGTTGTCATTGTTGGTGAGATAGTTTTCCTACTTCTTGCTAACCTCAAATTCAAAGTCCAAATGATTCAGTCTTATGAGTGCTGGAATGACAGGTACACCATGACACCTGGTTAAAAAATCATGATCTATATAATAAAGCGTGTGTGTGTGTGTGTGTGTGTGTGTGTGTGTGTGTGTGTGTGTGTGTGTATTCAGATGTGTAGGCTAGAGGGTAATGCTGGGTTTCTTCCTCTATTCTTTCCACCTTATTTTTGGAGACAGAGTCTCTCCCTGAACCTAAAGTTCACTAACTTGGTAGACTCACTGGTTACTTTACCTATTAAGCCATCTCTCCAGAACCTAGCTAGGCTTTTGAAAACATTGTTATGAATGTGGCTCAGTAATAAGACTAAAGGTATTTGGTTAATTCTATTATACTCTCGCTATGTAACTTTAGGCAAGTAATTCAGATCTGTTGTCTCTTTTCTCATTGGTAAACTTCTAACAGTTTTAAAGAAAATAATTAAATATATCATCTGTTTTATAGTATTATTCCGATATATACAATGCTGTAATAGTACTTCCCACATGAGATAAATATATAACAAATAAAAATATGTACAACATGGTATTCAGTAAAAAGAACAAAAATATTAGGTTTAAATGTCCAACAAATACAATATGGGGAAAAATATGTATATAAAGATGTGTAATACAAACTTTAAAACATAAAGCAGGTTATGAAAGCAAATATTGTGAATTTATTCCAATTAAGTGTATACAAGGTGTCCATAGGTCTAGGAACATGAGATCTACCATCAAAAGTGGCAATCTCTGGAGAGAGGGCTCAGTGGTTAAGAGCACTCATGGGTCTTGCAGAAGACCTATGGTCGGTTCCCAGTACTCCTGTAGTTGATCATAACTATGTCTTACTCCAGTTACAAGGGACCCAAAGCCCTCTTCTGGCCTCCATGGGCACTGAATGTGCATGGTTCACAAACATACTTACAGGTAAGGCAAAACACACATATTCATAGACTAAAACAAGTAAATCTTCAAAACCTCTAGCAAGAAGCTCTCAGAAAATTGTGAGCAAACCCTTTGAAGTATCCACAATCAAACTAAAAAACACATGTGCGTCTTGCTATTGGTTCATTTGTGACCTGATTCACTTTGCAATTATCTCTACTAAATTTAACCAATGTATCATAAATGAGTTTTTAACCATCAAAAGAATCCTTGTGCTGTTATTTTACTTGGCTTTGTTTGTAATGAGACAACTTTCATGCAGCCCAGGTTACTCTCCAATTTATTATGTTATCAAGTGTGGCCTTGAAGTCCTTATCCTCACTCTCTGCTTCCTGACTGACAGGATTGCAGGCTTGAGTCACTACACACAAACAGATTCCTCTCATTTCTTTGAATTTGCCCTGCTGTGTTCTATGCATGGTTCTAATTGGATACAGGAGATGGTATTTACTCC
This sequence comes from Peromyscus eremicus, assembly GCF_949786415.1. Lineage (NCBI taxonomy): Eukaryota > Metazoa > Chordata > Mammalia > Rodentia > Cricetidae > Peromyscus > Peromyscus eremicus. Next base: position 29,712,776 of record NC_081430.1, on the reverse strand, counting down.
AACTGAAACTCCACATGACTTCAGTTTTAAAGCTGTTATTCACGTTTAAGAAATCATGTTAAATACACTTCCTCGGAAAAGACTTCTAACTTTATTATGCATGAAACTATTGTCCACCCTGTTTGCAATCTGCCCTTCTTGATCAGAAAAGTAATCATGTTTTACTGCAGTTACCTGATTTGCTAGACTCTCATTTCTTTGACAAAAAGAACAAAACTACTGTGTGGTGTTATGTTCCGATGAATCCGTAAGGTGCTTGATATACTAGGTACTCACTAACTATGTAAAGAGATTAATGAAATGAGATTAGTTTATATTGAGAAACTTTTGCCAGTTGCATTTTGTTTCTATGATCTCTCCAGTTCTTTCTTACCTTTTTGTTTCATCTTTGATTTGGCTGTGGACTGAATGCAGGGCTTGGCACAAGCTAATGCATATTTTGCTGCTGATACATCTCTTCAGCATCATCAATTTCTTAATTTTTTCTTTTATTTAAAGGAATTAATTTTCCTGGAAAGCACTTTACAACCGAAGCACACCTGAAAACTAATTTTACTACTGCTCTATTTCCTACTTACTTTTAAAATTGCACTTTTACTTAATAAAATCATACTTTTCTTCTCCAGTAAACTCTTTTAAATTTCCCGTGACTGCATTTTAATCTATGGAATCTCATCAATTATCTTTTTCAACTTCTTCTTTAAAGATGGAAGTTGAAGATTTATAGTTTTCAAGCTTCTTGTAGGAAGACTGCTAGAAAGGGCAATGGTTTTGTCCAGAGCACAGAAAGTTCTCATTTCCTTCTGCCTCACACTAATTTTTTCAAGTCATGTGAATTATTCATGTGATATTCATAAGATCTCACCTGCCTTTACCAGAAATCCACATTAACCTGGGCCCTGACTTAGCTGTCACAGTATTTCCCAAGAGGAATCATGCAGAGGAGGACACACCAGGGAGTAAAGGAACCAAAAGAGTACATTAATTAGAACTTGACTTTTGGTCTCACACCATTATGCGGTGCACTAATGATATGAGTGTTCTGACATGGAACATATGGAATACTCTTTTGCCTCATTTGCTCTAGTCTAGTACTTTAAGCAAAAGCAAATATAATGATCTACTTCTCCTAAGCCATGCAAATATTAGAATTTACAATTCTGTGGAGATGAGCTATGCCAACATTTGAGGAAAAGTATCAAGGGAGACAAAAGAGGAAGCAGTGTTCATCTTCAGTGACTAGAATCTCCCATCCAGCTATTTGGCTGTAGTGCCAGCTTTCCACAAAACAACTAGGGAAGAACAAGATGAGGAAGAAGGATGTGACAAAGGAGGATGTAAGAAAAGGTAAGGATGGGAGCAGAGTGACAGCAAGAAGCTGGCAGCATAGACCTGTTCACCATATCTGAAGACAGTATTCTCCAATGACAATTACAAAAGACTCAGTCTTAGAGGTTTCTCCAAAAGGATGATACCACTCCCCAGACAAACTCTAAAGCTGATTATTCCACTCCCCTGAATATGAGTGGGCCCTGTAATTGCTTTGACTAATAGAATGAGAGAGAATAAACAATCACCACTAACATTCCTGGCAACTCTTGCTAACTAACACTTGTTGTATTCTCTCAGAATATAATTGTCATGCTCTAGAAGGATAAAGTTACATGGAAAGACCGTTTTTCTGTCAGTAGGTCTCAATTAACATTCAGGGATATCAACTGTCAATCATCTTAGTGGACTGTCCTGGGTGAGTACCCTAGTGTAGACATCAGGTGAGTTTTACTGGTTGAATCTATGTTCAAGATCTTGAGAGAAAACCCATCAGTTGATTGCAGTCAAAGTAGAGTAGTATAAAAAAGATACCAAATTGTTTAAAGGCACTATTTATGTTTGTTTGTTGTCTACTAATATGTAATCCAACCATATTTCATATCAATGGTGCACTGCTATGACAAAAACTTTATGTATCCAGTATATAGGGAATAGTGACTTGATTCTTGATGGAAACAATATGACTCTTCATGCACATAAAGTGTAATAGGGGTAGTTATTACTTCATGTCAGAGAAAATGTGATGAAAGTCATGTAGTGGTAGAACACGTAGTGAAAATTTGTGTTTGTGATAAAATGCAAAATAATAAAGTCGTTGATGTCTCTACTTAAGTATATTCTCATGTTCTGATTTCTTTTAGTTCCATAAAGTCATATATACATACTGTGTGTGTGTGTGTGTGTGTGTATGTGTGTGTGTTAATAGGAATCATTTTGATTTTGAGCAAAATTTTGATGAACAATAAATTAGAAGATTTCTTCAGATAGAAAAAAGTTCTCAAAATTTGTAAAGAACTTAGCTATATATACTGTCAGATCTAGGGTCTGACACTAAGATGTGACCTCTGAGTGAAATTAACATCAAAGACATGAATTTTAGACTCTTTGTTAAGACTTCAAAAGTTGCAGGGGATGCCTCGCAGACTGGTTGAACTAAGCATGAATGTTTCTAAGAATCTTAAGGATATAGCTTCATAGCCAGGTCAAGAAATAGAATATGTTAGCATGAGAAAAAAAATAGTTATATGTCCAGCCTAATAAAATTATGTTTGATACACAAGAAATCTATATAATTATATTAACAATAATAAAAACTTGGACTGGAAAGGGAAAAAATAGCTCACATGAAAAGAGGTCTCTAGAACCTCACATGTCCACCTTGAACACAGGATATTCCACATGGAAAATTCAGATTAACCCAAGGATGTTGCCAAGCTTACTAAATACCACTGCTAGGAGGCAGGAAGTAGTTATAATCAAAGAAATATGACATGTACCATGTTGAATTACAGAACAACTATGCCTCACTGGCTGACATCAGCATCTTATCCCATTTTATCTTCTGTGGATATCTCATGTAACAGACATAATATGACAAGTTTATACAGATTATATACTGTATCATGTTGAATTGGTTGTTGATAAAGGAAAGCAACCTTGCCAAGTGGTCCCTGAGGAATCTTCACATGAACATAGCTTAGATGAGAGCTAACTCTATGAATTTAGTGACATAATTATGCATATTTGGTAAGGCTTGGGTAGGAGCTCAGGCTATTTTTTGGGGGGGGAGCATGGAATATGAATTGCTTTGAAAAGGGAAAGGAATGAAATTTACTATATTTTTAAAAACAAACAACTGTTACTACCCCAGAGACTCTTCTGTAATGGTATTTTCTAAAAGATGTAGTTCATTGCTCTACACTACTGAATATTGGTAAGGCTGCCTTGAAAAGTTATAGAATGTGATTGAAAAGATGCTATGTCCATTTAGAGCATAATTCTCAACTTAACTAGAAGCTTCTATACCTTTCATTCCTTAAAATACTCCTCAGATTTTTCATTTTGAAAAAAGGCTATAGTACCAGGAAGACCCAGCTATATAAGGAGGCCACGCATAGGACACAGGGAAAGTCTACTTCTCTGTGAATAGCTAGCTTCACATGTCAGCCATGTGTGAGAGCCACTGTGTAAATTAACCCAGACACATAACTTTATTATTTTATTCATTTTGCATACCAACCACAGATCCCCCTCTCATCCCTCCCCACCCCACCAACATCCCCCCTCTGACCTTCCCCACATCCCTTCCTCCAAAAGAGGGACAGCTAAGCCTGGTGCATTCAGTTGAGGCAGGACCAAGCCCCTTTCCCCTGAACCAAAGGTGAGCAAGGTGTCAGACCATAGGTAATGGGATCCAGAAAGCCAGTTCATGCACCAAGGATAGATCCTGATCACACTGTCAGGGGCCCCTCAAACAGACCCAGCTATACAACTGTATCCTGTATGCAGTGGGTCTAGTCTGGTCCCATGCAGGTTCCACAGCTGTTGGTCTAAAGTTTGTGAGTTCCTATGAGCTTGTTTCAGTTGGCTCTGTTCAGTTTCCCCATCATGATCGTGATCCCCCTTGCTCATATAATCCCCTTTCCCACTCTTTGATTGGACTCCTGGAGCTAGGCCTGGTGCTTCGTTATGGATCTCTGCATCTGCTTCCATCAGCTACTGGATGAAGGCTCTATTATGGCAGTTAGGGTATTCACCAATCTGATTGCCAGCTCAGGCAGCCTCATCACTATTGCTAGTAGTCTAATCTGCGGTCATCCTTATGGATTCCTGGGAATTTACCTAGCACCAGGTTTCTCCCTTACCTCATAATCTCACCCTCTATCAAGATACCTCTTTCATTGCTCTTCCACTCTGTCCCACCCCCAGCTTGACGATCCCATTCCCTCATGTTCTTATCACCCATCCCCTCCCCTCTATTGCCCCTCCATCCCTAGTTTACTCTTAGAGATCTCCTCTGTTTCCCCTTCCCAAGGTGATCTGTACATCCCTCTCTATTTCCTAGCTTCTCTGGAGCTGTGGGTTGAGGTTACAGTTACCTTGATATCCAAATCACACAAAGATACAACAAAGAGAATTAAAGACCAATCTCCCTCATGAACATTGATGCAAAAATACTCAATAAAATACTGGCATACTAAATCCAAGAACACATCAAAAATTCATCCACCATGGTCAAGTAGGCTTCATCTCAGAGATGCAGGGATGGTTCAACATACAAAAATCTGTCAATGTAATCCATCATATAAACAAACTGAAAGGAAAAAAACACATCATCATCATCACATTAGATGCTGAAAAAGTCTTTGACAAAATCCGACACCCCTTCATTATAAAGGTCTTGGAGATATAAGGAATACAAGGAATACCTAAACATAATAAAGGCAATTTACAGCAAGCTGACAGGCAACATCAAATTAAATGGAGAGAAACTCAAAGTGATTCCACTACAATCAGGAACAAAGCAAGACTGTCTACTTTCCCCATATATATTCAATATAGCACTTGAATTTCTAGCTAGAGCAAAAAGACAACAAAAGGAGATCAAGAGGATACAAATTGTAAAGGAAGAAGTCAAACTTTCTCTATTTGAAGATGATATAGTAGTCTACTTAAGTGACTCCTAAAATTCTACCAGGGAACCCCTACAACTGATAAATACCTTCAGTAATGTTGCAGGATACAAAATTTACTCAAAAAAGTCAGTAGTCATCCTATACACAAATGATAAACAGGCTGAGAAAGAAATCAGAGGAACATCACCCTTTACAATAGCTACAAATAATATAAAATACCTTGGGGTAACTCTAAGCAAGTGAAAAACCTGTATGAGAAGAACTTTAAATCTCTGAAGAAAGAAATTGAAGAAGATATCGGAAAATGGAAACATCTCCCATACTCATGGATAGGAAGAACCAACATAATAAAAATGGCAATCTTACCAAAAGCAATCTACAGATTCAATGCAATCCCCACCAAAATTCCAACACAATTCTTCACAGACTTCTAAAGAACAATATCAACTTCATATAGAAAAACAGAAAACCTAGGATATCTAGAAAAATTCTTTAAAATAAAGCAACTTCTGGAGGTATCACCATCCCTGACTTCAAGCTCTATTATAGAGCTATAGTAATAAAAACAGCTTGGTATTACCATTAAAACCAACATGTGGACGAATGGAATAGAATTGAAGATCATGACATTAATCCATACACCTAAGAACACCTGATTTTTGACAAAGAAGGCAAAACTGTACATTGGGGGGAAAAAGCATCTTAAACAAATTGTACTGGGATAACTGGATGTCAACATTTAGAAGATTGCAAATAGATCCATATCTACCACTATGCACAAAACTCAAATCCAAGTGTATCAAAGACCTCAATTTAAATCCAGCTACTCTGAACTTGATACAGGAGAAAGTAAGAAGTAGCCTAGAATGTATTGGCACAGGAGATCACTTCCTGTATATAACACCAGCAGCACAGACACTGAGAATAACAATTAATAAATGGGACCTCCTGAAAATGAGTAGCTTTTTTAAGGCAAAGGACACACAGTAAATGAGACAAAATGACAGCTTACAGAATGGGAAAAGATCTTCATAAACTCCACATCTGACAGAGGGCTGATCTCCAAAATACATAAAGAACTCAAGAAACTAGACATCAAAATACCAAACAATCCAATTTAAAAAATGAGCTACAAAGCTTAACAGAGAATTTTCAATGGAAGAATCCCAAGTGGCCAAAAGACATTTAAGGAATTGCTCACATCCTTAGTCATCAGGGAAATGCAAATCAAAATGACTCTGAGATACCATTTTACATCTATCAGAATGGCTAAGATCAAAAACACTGATGACAGCTTATGTTGGAGAGGATGTGGAACAAGGGGAACACTCCTCCACTGTTGGTAAATGTGCATACTTGTATAGCCACATTTGAAATCAGTATGGCAGTTTCTCAGAATATTGGGAATCAATTTACCTCAAGACCCAATGATACCACTCTTGGGCATATACCAAAGGGATGCTCAATCATACCACAAGGACACTTGCTCAACTATGTTCATAGCACCATTGTTCATAATAGCTAGAACCTAGAAGCAACCTAGATGCCCCTGGACTGAAGAATGGATAAAGAAAATGTAGTACATATACACAATGGAGTATTACTCAACTGTAAAAAACCATGAAATTTGGAGGCAAATGGATGGTATAAGAATAAATCATCTTGGATCAGATAACTCAAACTAAGAAAGACAAACATTTTATGTACTCACTCATAAGTGGATACTAGAAGTAAAGCAAATGATAATCAGACTACAACCTAATCAAAGTTTTAGTGAACTCAGCCATATCTAATTCCACATAGAAATAGAAAACTAAATCACAAAAAAGTGGAATGATAACTAAGCTGAATTTTAAGATATGCAGAGCCTCTAATACATTAGCTGGCTGCCTTGCCCAGCCTTAGTACAAGGGGAGGTGCTTAGTCTTCCTGCAACTTGATATGTTATGTTTTGTAAATATCCATGGGAGGCCTGCCCCTTTCTGAACAGAAACAGAGGAGTGAATGGGGTTGGGCAGAGGGGAGGTGTGGGGAAGGAATAGGAGAAGAAGAGGGAGTGGAAACTGCACTCAAGATGTAAAGTAAATAAATTAATTTCATTAATAATTAAAAAAATCTGCAGATACCTTTTCCCATTGAGAATAGATATCACTTTCCTACAGTGATAATCTCAATAAAGTTCATATTCAATAACTACTTAACTATTTCCCAAGCTATATGCCAATTATTTACATGAAATATCTTACTTCTCTACTAAGAAACCCACAGGGTATTTTCATTATATCATTTTTATTTATGTCTCCTTTAAAGCTAAGCAAATTGATGTTTCATGATTTAAATAGCTTAATCCATGCCAAGGATACATTAACTAGTGGAAGATGAAGGATTTCTACTATGGTTTGTCTGATAGCAAAGCCAACACATGTTACTTGGACATAACAAGATGAATGACTAGAGAATGTCACTCTGCTCTAAACTGCAATGCTTCCTCAGGTGTGAGATCCAAGGAAACAAAGATTGTCAAATAATCTCTGGGAATAAGCCCTAAGCCACTTGAGAAAAGTCATTAGTCTGTCTACCATGCTGGAGGTTAAGACTAGCAGCCTAACAATACTACTAATACAGCCCAGCCTCTTGAAAGTATTGTAGGTGGTTGCATAGTATTTTTAAATTTTATTTTATTCATTTATTCTCCTTTCATATAATACATCCCAACTGCACCCTCCTTTCCTTCCCTCCCTCCCAGCTCTCTTCACTTTCCCTCTTCCCCAGATTCATTGCTCTTACGTTTTCCTTCATAAAAGAGCAGGCCTCCCAGTGATATCAACTGAACTCAGCATAACAAGATGCAGTAAGACTAGGCATAAACCCTCATACCAAGGCTTGATGAGGCAACTCAGTTCAGTGAGGAGATGCCAGCCCACCATTTAGGGAACAGCATGTAATGGCACACAGGTAAAGCCACGGAACATTTGGTGACATATAGATTAACAGAAATGGGCTGAGTTTAAGTGTAAGAGCTAGTCAGTAGTTATCCTGATCTAATGGCTGAGCAGTTTTAATTAATATAAGCCTCTGTGTGTTTACTTGGGTCTGAGCAGCTGCGAGCAACTACAGACTGGGCAGGACACAGGAAAACTTCAGCTACACACAGTAGGAGTAAATAGGTCCCATAAGTAGGAAAAAAAGAGTTGGAGACACCCCCACTACCACCATTAGGAGTCCAAGAAAAACCTCAAGCTAAAGAACCACAGCTTATATGCAGAGGGCCTAAGGCAGACCCATGCAGACTCCATGACTGTTGCTTCAGTCTCTCTGAGCCTCTATGAGCCCTGCTAGTTGATTCTATAGGCCATGTTCTCTTGGTGTCCTCCACCCTTCTGGCTCCTACAGTTTTCCTTTCCCATCTTCTACCAGGGTCTCCAAGCTCCACCTAATGTTTGACCAAGCCATCTCCCCAGCCAGGGTGTACAGTCTTAATGGCTATCTTTTCTTTATACAGATTCTTCTTTGCTTCTAATGAGACTTGTGTACCAGACCCATTTTCCACAGTGGTGGTACTGTGTTCCCCAAAATATTGGCAAGGTGAGGAAGCTGTGGCCTGTTCTGTCTCTCTGATCTTCCAGCATTCACCCCAATAACTGGCCTCGGGTTTGATTTTATTAATAAGAACTTTTTAAGATTCATGCTACATCTGGCACCCAAAGTTCGTGGTATGAATTCATGAAAAAGCTACTTGCCTGTGGCCTTGCAGGCCCCAGCTCAGACCCAAGCTACAAAACAGCCAGTTGTGGTGGCACACTGGTTGGATTTACTGAAGAAGGCAGAGGCAGGAGGATCCTGAGTTTGAGGCCAACTTAGAAGAAGCTTCTGCCAGGCCCGAGCCACAAGCAGTGCTGGCTCCTTCTCATCATGTTGGTGACTGTGGTGATGCTGCTACCTGGGACGAAGGGTTTACTATTGCTTGTTCAGAGAAGAATTGTCAGGACCATCGTGTTACAAGAAAGCATCAACAAAGGTCAGTTTGGAAAAGTTTGGCAAGACAAATGGTGGGGAGAAATTGCTGTGAAGATTTTCTCTTCTAGGGAAGAACATTCCTGGTTCCAAGAAACAAGACATTTATCAGAATGTGACTGCTCCAAACCAAAGAGGAGGAAAAAAAAAAATGTCTGCAGGGAACCATGACCACATGACCATGCCTAACAGTGACTTTGAAATCTTCAGAAAGATGACAGGATCACATAATGACGATTACACATGGGCTATGATAAAGCCATTAAGCTGATTAACACAATGGAAAGATCAATTTTGGACTACATACTGGTCAGGACAATTTTGAGATGACTAGCTGAGATGATCCAGCCTGACAGACTACTCGAACAAGGACTTGTGACAAGCCCTGAACTTTCCTATTATGCAGCGACTGGACAAATGATAAAGGACTTGACAATTAACCCCAAAATTTTCTTTTCAGGATTATCTAAAGATGCCTTCAACCCCAGAAAGCAGGAAATAATTTTAAGAAAACGACACCCACATACCCAAGTGGTGAGACAGGAGGTTTTTGGTCATTTGAGTTATGGATATTGTAATTGTTACAAGTTACAAGTTGTTAATTGTTAATGGTCAGGAAAAAAGCTGAAAAAGGAGATTAGATTCAGAGTTTTTGTTTAAAAAAGAAAAAGGAGAATATAGATATGAGGTAGATCACTGAGTCTACTCTAAAAAAAAGATAAATAATAAGATAAATGGGTAGATAATTGAATCTACTATAAAAAGAAAAAGGGGAAGATATAAAAATAACAAAATCTATTGTGAAAAGAAAAAAGAGAGAATATGGATATGATAAGATAAAAAGGTCAATTATTAAATCTACATTTAAAAAGGAACTACTTGTTTAAATAGGATAAGTAATGAAAATTTTTTTTGTCTGAGTTTATCAAATGTTACTGGACTGGACATTGTTAATATATATAATGGAGTTTTTTTGTCTGAATCTGTCAAATGTTAACAGATTAGACATAGTTAATATAATTCTTGACTGTATATATTGTATATATTTATTGAATAATTTTTCTTGTATTAGTTATAAGCTTTTTTAATTTTAGACAAAATAAGAGGAAATGTGGTAGTATTGTGTTCCCTAAAATAAACTTATTTGGGGTCAGAGACAGAACAGCCACTAGATACAAAGGCTAGAAAATGGTGGCACTCACACCTTTAATCCTAGCATTCCAGAGGTAGAAATCCCTCTGGATCTCTGTGAGTTCAAGGCCACATTGGAAACAGCCAGGCATGATGACACACGCCTTTAATCCCAAGAAGTGAGCCTTTAATCCCAGGGAGTGATGGCAGAAAGCAAAAAGATATATAAGGCATGAAGACCAGAAACTAGAAGCATTTGGCTGGTTAAGCTTTCAGGCTTTCCAGCAGCAGTTCAGCTGAGATTCATTCTGGCTGAGGACTCAGAGGCTTCCAGTCTGAGGAAACAGGATCAGCTGAGGAATTGGCGAGGTGAGGTAGCTGTGACTTGTTCTGCTTCTCTGATCTTGAGGCATTCACCCCAATAACTGGCCTCAGGTTTGATTTTATTAGTAAGTATCTTTAAGATTCATGCTACACCACAGCATAAATAAAACAAGAAAATATTTAAAGCCTTTCCTAGGACTACCAAAATCTGCATCAGTTTTGTTGTATCCAGAAAACTTCACATCAGGAGAAAGTCACAAACCTTTATGTGCCTCTCATCAATGCACACACTATGTGCTATGGTTGTCTATAGCTTCTTAAGTGTTTGATACCATACAAATAAGAGTCAATTAAATCCAGTGAAAGGCAAAGGATCAGTGTGATGTATCGTCTTCTTTTCTACTCTCTCCCATGAGTTCAAAGAGGATCTTACTGTTTCTTCAGTTTTAAACAGGTATGTATGATTCATATTCCATCAAAACTCAGCCTTCTAAATTCTTTAGTTGTGTTCTGTAGGTAGGATTCAGTGACTTGAAACTTATATGTATATAAAAAAATTATATCACTTTACTTATTATCATATTATTGCATATCCTCCCTTTAGAAAAACTGGGAGTGAGTATAATTATCCACATGTGAATACACTGGAAACCATGGTGGTTGAAGAAAATGTTCCAGAACATAGAACTGAAGAATGACAAAGTAGAAGTGGCTGCCTCCAGGTCTGCTCCCTAATCACGTGCTCCAGTCTTTCCTGAGATGCTAACCTCCATGCCTACACTGGCCAAAAGAGAAGTGTGCAGAAAACAATTTACAAGCAAAAAATAATAAAAAAATTATATGCCTATAATTCTTCTTAGTGAACCCCTAGCTTTCAAACCAGAGTCTCTCTGACATTCAACTCTTCATCTAAAAATAGCCAATTGATCAGGAATACAAACCATCAATAAACAAAAAGAAATGCTATTTAAGATATAGAAATAAACTTGTAACTTCTTTAAAATCAGTATTTTTTTTAGGTACTAGAGCCCTAGTGTCCAAACTTAAAGGTAATGTTTGGATTTTCTTTTTTCCCTCATCTTAAATCTGAATCACCTATCAAATGATATTATCTAAACTATCTGTTAGATTATTTCAGTCTTACAGAAATTTACATTGTCCAAACAATGTTTTAATTGCCTAGTTAATTGACTCTTAAGTGCTCCCATGACAGAAAGGTTCCCAGAACAATCATCTGCAATCCCAACACCATGCTGTCATTAATTGTCCACATGTAAGAATTCTTTCCAAATTCACATGACCATGTGTCACCTACTCAAGTCAAATCTCTTTTGAAGATTTTTTTTTTATTAGTGTACACTCATTAAATGAGCTGTTGGGCATTATGAAGATATGTTCATTCAGATATATCTTGTACATTGGCAATATTCACTTCTATACTATTTTTCCAAGGAGACTATTTCATATTTTTCTACTGTCCAGTAGCCTCTAAATTCCTCCTTTATACATATATATTTATACATTTATATGTATATATGCACATATATAATTGAAGGCAGTACTCAGTTGAAGCTTTTTTAGTAGGAAACATTGTAGTAAGTTCAGACAGAAATAATCTTATATTTACTATTTATATATAACTTTATTTAAACACTAACAAACATTGCTTTGAATTAAAGTGATTGGAATATAAACTTCTAATTAATATGGAATATCAATGAACAAGCCATTTCATTCTTTTCAAAAGTCTTTGTGTGAAATGAGAGTACAAAATCATTGAGGATTATTTTCCTTCCCAATTTTTAACCCTGACATATATTTCCAATTTACTACCCTTTTGAATGTCTTCTCCAGTGTTTATATTATTGGAATATTCACTTTTGCAACTTCATGCATGGCGCTAAGATGCATGCAAACATTTTTAGTGATGCTCAGGAAACAAATTAAGATGTGACTTTGAGAAATAATACCAGTCAGACATAATTCTAGAACTGGGCAAACAAGATGCTTCATGTTTCTTTGGGGAGCTTCTCATTGCCAGACCAGCAAATGATGAAGTACTGTTCTCTGTGAGGAACAGCTTGTTCATCTTGAATTTTCAGGTGGAAAGTGGCCATATGTATGCATGAACTTAGACATAATTTTCTAGATATTACAGCCATAAAACTCAGAGTGACTTTTACCCATCAGTGATTTTATTTTTTCATCTGTAAGAACAATATTTTCCTAAGTATATCTACAGACAAAGACATAAAATAAGGCACATTGTCCTTGCCCATAAAAATTCAGTGGCATTACTAAAATCTGAGACAATTTAAAAATTGTAAAAATTCAGACAAAGTGATACATAGCTAGAGGTTTAATTGTTGGTTGATTTGGTATTGGATAACTAATATTTGTCAATTATTTAATAGGATTTGGGTTTTCAATAGGATATTTTTCCTTAAGGTGATTACATTTGACTTAATTGTGTGAATAAATTGGCAACTCGGGCTAAATAAAACAAGCCATTTGGAGTTCTAAAATATTCTAAAATATGTCATAAGCACTACCTAGCACACTGCCAGGAGTAAATTGGATTTTAAAATAGAATCACTCTAAAAATTATATTTGATTTACCAAATCTCTTCACTGTACTCATCAAAAATGAAATGGAAAATGTAGATAGCATAATAAATATGAGCATGTTAATGACCACTTTATAATGTAATTACCCTACACACCTTCAAGAAGGGTTCTATTTTTAAGATGAGTGTATCATGCTGTTTACACTATCTATATGAAAACCTTGTAAATTATTAATATAGTTGAAATATGTTTTGTAATATTAAGATGCCAGCATCTTGGAATGCTGACCATAGGTTTCCATGGGTTTCTGTTTCATTCTATGACTGCTTTTGGCTCCCGTTCAGGTGTGAAATCTTCGAAATCAGCACCTCTAATTCATTCCAATAGATCTCCAACTCGTGTAGTAGCAGCATGAATAGAATTTGTGGCAGTCTCCAGAGCAGTGTCAAAATGATTTATTTTTTCTTTTTAACATGAAATTTATAAATCTAATATGAGAAATTTAAAATGAGAAAAAGTAAATTGGCTCCCCTGTGGTCAATGACTACAGCTTTCACGGTGCGTCTAGACTCTCTCAGAAGTAACATGATATGCAAACATCAAATGCCCCTGTTGCCGTAGGCTATCAGTATTTCAATACAGACTTGTTCAACTCTAAGAAAAAGGTTACAGGACTCCAGCAGAGTCAGCAATGCTTAAGTTTTGACCTATTTAGTTACTTTGTATTTCAAATGGCAGTCACTTGTTATAACACATAGAAAAATATTCAATACACTAAACAAGATATTATTCTTACAGATATATTTGTTATACTTGAGAAAGGTTTTTCTTTAGACACACATGAAAATTTCAGCATGAAGCCATATTATGCAAAAACCACATTCCTCTATCATTCTTGGTACTGTTCAGGAAAAGAATGATCACTAGGAAACACCCTAAATAACATTTTAATCTTGTTCTTACCATCTCCAGAAATTAGATTAATACATTTCTGTCATCTAAACAACCAAGTCCATGGACTTTTATTTTAGCAGCATGAGTTGACTACCAAGTAATATAATACATAAAAGAGGAATCAGAAATGCCGTTATGAGGATCTGCACTACATTTGAATTGGCATGGTTTTATTTGAAGATGGACTTAGATTAGTAAATGTGCATTTTGAAAAATCTAGCAAAAACATTAGGTCTCGAATCATATTCTAAGAAAAGTTGTTCAATCAGCCAAGGCAGAAAATGGTATAAAGGGAGAATGAAGGAGAAAAAGTCAACGAACAGAAACTGGCTGCAAAGAAAACGGTGATCTAACAGAAATATTAATCCCTTGACATATAATTGTCCTGACATTGGCAGGTGCCTAGCAGAAATTGTCAGATGAATTAAAAAGAAAACTTAAAATTAGAGGTGAAGATCCACTGTCTGCAATGAACAGTGTACTTATAACATTCAAGTATGCCAAAGTAATGTAATAAAGATATTTTAACACCAGCCCCAAAGAAACTGTAACAGTTCACTTCAAATGAAGTGAAGTCAAATAAAAAATAATAATAAACTGAAGCAAAAAGGATAACCAGACTACAATCCACAGCTCCAGAGAAGCTAGCTCACAAGGAAAACCTGAAGAGTTTTTGGATTGCCCTGAGAAGGGGAAATAGATGAGATAGCCATAAGTAAACTGGGGAAGAGGGGGACCAATGGAGGGTAGGGGGTGGGGGCTGAGAACAAGCTGGAACAGGGGTAGAGTGGAAGAGCAATGGAAGAGATACCATGAAAGAGGGAGACATCATGAGGACAGAGAGGAATCAGGTGCTAGGGAATTTCCCAGGAATCCACAAGGATGACCCCAGCTTAGACTACTAGCAATAGTGGGGAGAATGCCTGAAATGGCCTACCCCATTAATCAGATGGGTGAATACCCTAACTGTCATCATAGAGCTTCTCTCCAGTAACTGATGGAAGAAGATGCAGAAATCTACAGCCAAACATCAGGCCAAACTCTGGCAGTCCAGTTGAAGAGAGAGAAGAGGGATTCTATGAGCAAGGGGCATCAAGATCCTGATGGGGAAACCTACAGAGACAATCTAACTAAACTAGTGGGATCTCATGAAATTTAGACCAATGCCTGTGGAGCCTCCATAGGACTGGACTAGTCCCTCTGCATAAGTGAGACAGTTATGTAGCTTGATCTGCTTAAGGGGTCTCCTGGCAGTGGGATCAGGATCCATCTCTGGTGTGTGAGCAGGCTTTTTGGAGCCTACTACCTATGGTGGGACACCTTGCACAGCCCTGAGGCAGGGGGAGGGGCTTGGACCTGCCTCTGCTGAATGTACCAGGCTCTACTGACTTCCCATGGGAGGCCTTACCTTCTTGTAGGAGGGAATAGGTTGAGGTGGGAGGGGTAAGGATGGAGGGGTGGGAAGAGGGAAGAGGGGGATCTGTGATTGGTATGTAAAAATGAATAATAAAATTTCTTTTAAAAAAAGAAAAAGAGAAAGAGATACAGAGGGTCAGAACAGAGAGTTGCATGATGTTAAAGGTGCCAGTTCTCAAAAAAAAAAAAAAAAAAAAAAAAAAAGGAATGGCAAACGAGTGTGACTTTAACAACAGAATACCACAGACCATGCATGAGAAAAACTGACAGAAATCAATGAGGAACATCAAGGATTCATAGGTAAATTAGTAAACCTGATCTAATTGGTATCTGTAGAACACTCCACTTAACAATAGCAAATCACAGTTATTTTCAAGCTCACATCAATGTTCTGCAAGATAGACAAAGCCATTAGACAGATTTCAGCAATTTTACAGAACAAGATTTATGCAAAGCATATTTTCTGTCTACAGTGGAGCCAACTTAGAAATCAATAAATAGAAAAGTACATGAAAATGCTCAGTGATTTATAAATTAAACAGCACAATTTTGAAAAACTCAACTGCCAAGCAACTGTTTATGGTTGAGTTCAGTGCAGACTTTTGCAGAGTTCAGAACAAGAAAATCATAAAAGCAACCTGTTGGGGGCTTTGAAGAGAGAGCAGCCATGCTAAACCTTCACTTGACACTCACCTGGTACAGCACCACATGCTCCTGACTCCCACTTTGCCCTATGTGTCCCCTCCCACATAGGCCACACAACAATCAACATCAACCTCTTTGCTCTCAGAGTAAAGCCAGATAACCACCCTCCTTTGGCTCTGAGGTTTGTTATGTTTTGTTAGCTTATTCTCCTTATATTTCTCCCAGGACTTCTGGTGATATATACACTGTGTCTGTCGGTGTATATATCCCTTTTGCTTTTTGTTGTTGTTGTTACATTGGTGAATACACCTGTAAAACAAAAAGTTGTATCTGTGGAATGTGAAATACAACAGAAACAAAATCCTGGAAATATGATTCCCTGTGTGTTTGGGGGTTGCTTGAGGTTTGGGCTGTGCATGTAATGGTCAGCTCAAGATGAAGCAAGGATGATCCTCAGAAGTGTCCTGCACTGATGTGTCCCTCCACCTCCACATCACTATAGGGGTGAGGCTACTCTGTCCCTGGACAGCCGCTTTTATGGCAGTGTTAACGGAGCACAAAAAGAGAAGTTTTAATTGTTGATACTGTTTATTTCATTTTAGGATTTTGTAAAGCTTAACAACAACAAAAACTACAACTGATACATAAGCATGCATACTTTTAAAAATAACAAAAAAATTAATAAATAAATATATTCAAAGAAACTGGGAAGAAGGTGAAGAGGGAAAGGAGGAAGAAGAGCCACTACTCAAAATAACACTTGAAAGTATTTGAACTAATTGAAAATACAACTTATTAAAACTATAAAAATTCCCTCTAAAAAAGAGTTTACATAGGCAATATAGAATTCATGTACTTAAAAGGCATGAAAATTTAAGCAAATATGCTAATGCTTCAATAGGTAAATATAGCAGAACTGTAACTACACATTAGATTTTTCAAAGACATATTTATGAAGTTCCTGACATTTTACAATGTGTAATGTATCTTTTCATTCCTAAATCTAGATCCATGTCTGAACTTTGCTCTAGACTATTATAAATTCAGAATAAGGCAGTATTCAGGCATGCATGCAAGCTTGTGGTAATAGACCAGCTCATGACTTAGCCTTGATAGACCTAGACACTGATATTTTCACAATTGTCTCCATACATATTTTGAAATGATCAAAGGATACAATGAAAATAGAGATTTAGAAATAAAGCCTAAAATTTATTTGTTTTAATTTATAACAATGAGTTCCTGGTTACAACTGAGAAAGTAAGTGTATCTTACTGTATTTCTCATGCAGTATATAACTTAAGTGTCATATATGTGGACTATTTAATGTCTTCATATGAATGTAGAGTTCTAGAGACACATAGGAGATTCGTGACTTCCAAATTAGAGTTTAATCCCAGGGTAAGGTTCATTCATGTGTCTAGACTGTATTTTAAACAGGCGTTCCTTCACAAAATGAACCTTGAAAGAAGTAAGTTGCTTATGTGTAAGATCCTGTCCACCCTCTAGGACTTCACTGAAATTAAATAAGATCATTGAATAAAAACGAGTTTGGAAAGATGTATGATTTGGCGTATAGCTTAGAGATGAAATGCTTATGAAGCATACATGAGACCCTCAGTTCAGTCTCCAGGATTGTTTAGTCTCCCACTCCAGACAGTTTCCTCCCAAGCCCCACCAAAAAAAGAGTAAAGGAAGACAGAGGATTTAGATTAGTGTATATAGAGTGGGCCTGTTCAGTATATATGAGGTCCTGGGTTTAAACCCAGAAATGAAAAATAAAGTTATATTTCATAAAAACATACTTTCACTTAAAAGTTTTATCAGGGACAAATTTACTATATTAAAATGTGTTAAAAAACCCAGAAATAAAAAATAAAGTTATATTTCATAAAAAATATATTTTATTATTTGTCATAAAAGGTAATCTTATTAGAAAGCTTAAAGAATCATGAATCTAAACTTTTATAATGAAAAAGAACCAGTCAGCTCTAAATCCTCAGGGTGTTACCCACTCATCAACAGTTTTTTTATATTTGTATATCAGGGTTTTTTTATATATGTATATCATAAAGAATTAATCATCACCTTTGGTCATGAACCCATTCTAAGCAAGAAAGGCACTTCAGCTAATAATAATTAGGCCCATTTGTTTTTTATCCCTAACCTTAATAAACCTATCACTCAGCTATGTGTCCTTTTGAACTTTAAATTGTTTTCTAAGGTTTTTTTTCCTCAAAGCTATTTGACAAAACATCTTAGTCTAAACAAGTTATTTTTAAGGCTTTATTTCAGTTATAATGCACGCCAAAACCTGTGAACACATCTCCCAACATTAAGATTAAAAGAATTTAAGCTAGCCGAGCTACTGGGATTTAATTGTTTTTCTTAGTCATTAACCTAAGCCACAGTCTTTATCAGAGGGGAGGGCAACATTTTATCCTACATTTCCATGTGTTAATTTTTCCACTAAACTGACCTCTATCATAATTCCTTACTATATTTATTAAAAACCTTCAATCATCAAAATTCTTTTTAAACTGACACTATTATTGTATCAAATCATTGCTTCAGGTAAACAGTGTAGCTTAGGAGGAAATCATCTTCATAATAATCCACAGGTAAAAATGTCCAGTAGAACAAGATATTTCCAAGAGACGATCATACTGCATTAAAGGCGGTGGGGATCCCCACACACCCATTCACACCATGCCAGATACCAGAGAAAAATGGCAGTGGCAAACATGTAAAGACACAGCAGTAGCAAAAAACATCTTGAGGATCTCAAGGCTTTGCTTATCCAAGATTCACCAATTCAGGTTTCCTGGTGAGCCAATCCCCTGAAGTCAATTGCTGTCTGCTGTTCCTCTGGCATGGCCACCTGCATGGGACCTCACAAAACTTCCCCCTTCCATATTAGCATGTCCATTAATATTGCCATTGTCCCAGCCATGTTTATACAGACATCTCAAAGGAAGATTTCACAGCAGACTTCCTGGTATTCTGGCTTTTATAGTCTTAACTGTCACCTTTCATGATATTCCCTGACCCATAAATGCAGGAGCTGCAATGTAGGTATATCCTTTGGAGCTGGGATCCCCATAATCTGTTGGTCTCTGTTGGTCCACTTGTGCTTCTCTGTGATGCTATCTGTTTGCTCTAAAGGAGGCTTCTTTGATTTAGGGGTGGTAGATATGTGGGTACAAGCATAGGATTTAGAATATAGAAAGGAATTATGCTGGTCTAGCCACGTAGAGGTAGTAGATTCATATCTAAGGTCCATGACCTCACTGTCCTTGGGAAAGTTAGCTAACAGTCCAGTGTTATAGGGATCTCTCTGAAATAAGCTCTCTGACATCAATGAGACTGGAAGACAAGAGATGTCATGGGTGGACCAAACACAGGATGCTCCTGAAAGGCTTCTGACTGTATCCAGCTGTGGGGATATTGGGTTCCCCAAAATACTGTGCACCCTAATAAATTTATCTGGGGTCAGAGAACAGAACAGCCACTAGATATAGAGGCTAGAAAATGGTGGCACACACGCCTTTAATCCTAACATTCTAGAGGCAGAGATCTGTCTGGATCCCTGTGAGTTCAAAGCCACACTGGAAACAGCCATGCGTGGTAACAAGAGCCTTTAATCCCAGGAAGTAGTGACAGGAAGCAGAAAGGTATATAAGGCATGAAAACCAGGAACTAGAGCTGGTTAAGCTTTTAGGTTTTTGAACAACAGTTCAGCTGAGATCTATTTGGATGAGGACTCAGAGGCTTCCAGTCTGAGGAAACAGGATCAGATGAGGAATTGGTGAAGTGAGGAAGCTGTGGCTTGTTCTGCTTCTCTGCTCTTCCAGCGTTGATCCCAGTACCTGGCTCCAGGTTTGTTTTTAATAAGACTCTTTAAGATTCATACTACATCTAGCTAGCATTCTCACTTCATATACCAAAACCACAAGTTGGGGTGGGCAAACAGGACAGATTTTACAGTGCTCAAACCTTCTCTCCATTCAACATATGATTAAGTAGGAGGCAGGTCAGGCAGATGTAGTGACAGGAAATTATGCAGCATAGGCATCTGGCCTGATAGAGTTTTCAGCTCAACAAAAGAAACCTTCATAAGCAATTTCTGTTCCATAAATATCTTGATACACTAAGGTTCCTACATACCATAAAAAGAGAGCAAACACTTTCTTTTAATAATTAAAAGATTTTCAAGTGTATTTCTTAAATTATTTCAACTGTAGCCATGTAATTTTGAAGTATTTGGCCTAAATGGGAATAAATAACGCAGACAATGTCACATACAGAAAGGAACATACTAAATTTGACTCAGAGATTAAACTATTACATTTTGAAGTTCAGGCCACTTTCTATATTTGTAATTTTCCCATTTTTAAAGGTTCTCTTTCATTTTTAATTTCCAATGCATATCTTGCCTCTAATGTCTAAATGTGTGAAGGGTATAATTACATGTTATCGTAAGAAGTGCCATTGACATTTGAAATGTATTAAATTAGTTATCATCACTATGCATTCTATGATTAATATTTTTATATACAAAAATAGAAATTGTGAATGTTTATTTTACAATTTTTTGGGTCATATTTTGAAGTTTGTCATTTTTTTCTGAATCATAGAGACTCACATAAATCTTTTCTATGTTTAAATATATTTTGTATTTTGTTGTTTTTCCTTGCAGATGTAAATTAACAGCATTCATTTTTATAATAAATGGCTTAGATGATAAAACACTTATTTTTCCATATCAGTTAATTACTTAATATATATTAGTGGATAGATTTTCACAAAAATGTTTTTCTATTGTTTTAAAAATAACTGAATATATATTTATGTAATGCAGAAAATCGAAATGTTTGCAACCTTTGGTAATATTTATTTATTTTTACAGTGCTAGTATTTAACTAAGGGTATTATACATGCCAGGCAAATGTCTCAGTATTGAGTTACACTGTCTAACCATGCTCGCTTTCAAAGTTAAGGCAATATGGCATTGAAATAATCATAACTTGTGAAAACTAGTTGACTTCAAATAAATATATGAGTGTAAATCCTGGACATTTTATTTGAGAAATAACAAATTTTGAATGAAACTTGAGCTAATCCACAAATATGATCCAAACATTTGACTGATTTGAAACAGAGATTGAGGCTGGTATCAATGGACACATTAAAGTATAGAAAACAATAATCTTGGTCAGTTTCCAGAGTCTTTTCATTGCTAAAAGTGAAAAGCAATGCAGAAAAAAATCTTATTTCAACCATTCTTGTGTCAGCAATTTTCACAAAGCACGCAGAAGAGAGTTATTTGTAGGCTTTCACTTAGGAAAAAATCTAATATCAAACCAGCTTTCTCCGTGTTAAGTATTTTGTTAGGCTGTTTGAGGCAGCACTGGTGGTTCACTTATGTCCTCCCCTCTTTCAGAGTATGTGCACTATACTTCTGATTTCTCAAGGAGTTTCATTGACGTTTTAAAATTATAATTTCATTTTTTATTAGCTCTTTGTGAATTTGAAGTTTCAGTAGTGTTTTGATTATATTCACTGCCTCTCATCAGCTTTTCCCAGATCCATTCCCTCTTCCCAACACATCCAACTTTGGATCCTATTTCAAGCAACAACACAACCTTCAAGATTAATTTGTGCTGCCCAGTTTCTTGAATCTGTGGTTTTCCACTGAACATGGTCAACTTATCAGTGCACACATTCTTAGAGAAAACCGTTTCTCTCTGTCTCAACAGCTAGCAATTTCCCTTTGGTCTACGCTAGGTGTGGAATTGTATGCCCAACTTCCTTCTCCAGGCAGAGATTGGGTCTGGCTTGATCTTGCGCAGGCTTTGTGCATACATGTTGTTGCAAACATTTTGAGTTCATATGTGCATCTTCCCTGCTGTTTTCAGGTGTCTAATTATTATTTTAATTTATTATTGGTGTGTGTGTGTGTGTGTGTGTGTGTGTGTGTGTGTGTGTGTGTATGTGTATACAAATATTAGAGGTCACTTCTCTCTTTCTACTATGGGTTATGGGCATCAAGCTCAGATTATCAGTCTGGTACAGCAAATACTTTTACTCTCTGAGCCATCTCACTGGCCTTTCACTGAAAGTTTAGTAAATCTCCTAAATCTATCAAACTTCTAAAATGAATTAATCAAAATTTTATCTTTACCCTTATACCAAGCACTGTAGCTTTCTCATTTCCACCTTCAACTTATCTGAAGCACTTTTTGAGAGTATTAGACTATTTCATGTTACCATATAAGAGTATTGCGCCACTGCTTTTACAGTCACTACTGTGTAGATGGATATTTGATGTTGTTGTGCATGCCATACCTTCATGCTTTACAAGTCTTCCAAACAAGAACCCTTTTCTTCTGCCCAAACTATATCATTTGGATTCATATTTAGCAAAAGTCTATTCACAGAAAACTACCTCCCTTATCAGTGGGGCTGGCTTTGTTAGGAAAATTTGTGGCTATTTCTTTCTGTTGGTTATCTGCCCTCCAGTCACTTTGGTTCATTGCTGACTGGCTCACACAGACTAGTGAAAGTCAGCTACTTGTTATCACTGTTCTTTGGTGGTTCACTGTGTTTTCTCCTTGCTGCATCTGGTGTTCTTATTTATATGTGTTGTTCTGTAGTTTCATAGCATATATGTCTAGGTAAGAAATTATTTTAATTTTCAAGTTTAAAATTCAGTGGACTTCCTGAATATGTTTGTTATTAACTTTGTTTAGAAAAAAAGACTCTATGAGTCTCTCTTGTATTTCTGCAGTGATTTATTCTTAAGAATAGACACTGGCAGTGTTATACTTGATTATAAATATAAGAAACCTTGCAAAAGAAAACCTTTATAAGGTAGAAAATTGTAACCTTTGGGCAAAACAGATTTATTTTTTGACCAGGATAAATGATACAGCATCTACCTGATCCTGGAAATTTGGGGGAGATTTGATAATATCACTTTTAAATTATAAAGTCCCCAGAAGTTGGAGTTTCTCAGCTTTAATGCAAGATTAGATATACATCATCTTCCTGGACCTTCCTCTGTGCCATTACTGCAGAATTTAGGAGTCATGGAGAGCTTAAGCAAACATATAGCACTAGATTCCTATGCCAGAATGTTTAGTAAAGTCCTCTGCATCATGAGCCATGTTCCAGTTTCCACAAAACTATTACATGTAAGTAGTCAGTTTGCAAGTAAAACCTCAGGTTCTTTAAAGTTCAAGGTGGACCTTCATATATTCTGCAGTAGTCTTGGTTGATATATATATATATATATATATATATATATATATATATATATATCATAGTATCCTTTTTTTTCTAGCTTCTCAACTTAATATTCACTATATATATATATATATATATATATATATATATATATATATCATAGTATCCTTTTTTTTCTAGCTTCTCAACTTAATATTCACAGAATTTTTATTCTGATTTTTCCTCTTTGGTATTTATTCTTTTTTGTAAATAATTATTTAACTTCATTTTATGTCATTGGTGTGAAGGTATCAGGTCTCCTAGAACTGGAGTTACAGACAGTTGTGAGCTGCCATGTGGGTGCTGGGAATTGAACCCAGGTCCTCTAGAAGAACAACAACCAGTGTTCTTAACTACTAAGCCATCTCTCCAGGCTCTGGTATTTATTCTTATTTGCTACATTGTAACTGAAGACTTCATTTGTATTTTCCAATTTATTTAAATCCTAACCTACACTATTAATCTATCAATTAGGGCTATCATAGCAGAATATCATGTGGATTTTATGTGGCTTAAGCAATAGAAATTTGTTTTCTTGAGGTAAAAAAATGCAAGACTACAAGTTGGTTTCTCATGACTTCTCTTACATTGGCATGTAGAGGCTACCTTTTTAATATGTTCTTATATTTTCCCTCTGTGAAGGCACATGCTTGGCATCATTACTCTTTCTATAGAGACACCAGTCTTATTTTATAGTCCAAAACACTGTTACCTCACTTTACTTTAATAACATTCCTAAAGATCCTGTTCCTAACATGCACAGTCACATAGAGGAGCAGTGGTACTTTAGCATTTGAACTTGTCAGGAAATAATTAAATTCATAGTTTCTATTAATGGACATTTTATTTTGAGAAATATAGAGCATTCTTTTCAGAAGAGAGGCAAGGTAAATTCATGAACAATAAATAAAACTAGGGGGAATAACATTAAAAAAAGAAAAAAATTCATGTTGTTATATTTTACATGTCATATATTTCTGCATTGTCTAAACCTTTGCCACACAGAAGATAATTCCAAGATGTCTCAGCAAATGCCTATTTCCTAGGTCTCATGACGCATATAAATCCTTCTCCTGGAGTGCTGGGTGAGGCCCATAACTTACTTCTAACAAGCAGAATACAGCAAAAGTGATAAAACATTATATCTGTGACTTCTGTATGGTGTGGTAATTCATCTTCCTTGCAGGCTTAGTTCAGATTCTCCTTGCTCTGTTGGATCAATGAAATAAGTGGCTATGTCAGAAGTCCTCATATGTAGGAACGTGAGAATCTACTGTAGACAATGTCCAGGAAGAAGCTGAGCTTTAATTCTTAC
Organism: Peromyscus eremicus; assembly: GCF_949786415.1. Taxonomy (NCBI): domain Eukaryota; kingdom Metazoa; phylum Chordata; class Mammalia; order Rodentia; family Cricetidae; genus Peromyscus; species Peromyscus eremicus. The sequence goes on along the minus strand of NC_081430.1, from coordinate 29,688,155 downwards.
AAGTCCAGGGAAAGGATCCCTGCAATGACCTGAGAGACAGAGAAAGCCAGCACAACTCTGTTAAGGTTTAGATGAGAACTAATGCTTTAGTGCTGCCTCTAACATGATGCAGGTAGATGTGCTGCTGCCAGACAACTGACCCTCAGAAGCAAGTGTGGGGAAATAAATGAGTGTTGTTTCACACTGCTGTGTTATTCATGATTTTTATGCAGCATCGGAAATTAATGCATGCTTAAAATTGCATGTGGTCTACATTTGATAAAATGTTATACATTCCCACATTTTGGCATAAGAAAATATCTTCATAATAACATTTTAAGCCAACTTTGTATTTTAGTAAATGTAATTCTGAAGTTTATATTTTATTATGGTTCAAACACAAATGCTGATTTTTATTATCTGGATATATGCACACTCACACAAAAGTAAAGTAGAAAAAGAAAGAATGCTTCCAGATTCTTTTTTTATATCAATGGCAATAAAACCACAAGAAAAAAAAAACAATTTCCCTGATGAATATACATGTAAAAATTCTCAACAAAAGTGTTGCACATTGAATTCCAGATCATATAAAGGTGATCACTTATCATTACCAAGTTGGCTTTATTCTACAGATGCAGAGGTAGTTAAACATAGTCAATACCTGTAATTCATTACATATATGGACTAAAATTCAGGAATCACATAATCATCACAATAAATATAGAAAGGATCTTTGATAAAAGCCAACATCCCTTCATAACAAATAAATAATGAAGAGGCTAGGGATAAGAGGAACATATCTTGAATAATAGATCCTATAGAATAAACCTATAGTAAGCATCATGCTAAACAGTAAAATTCAAAAGCATTCTCAGTAGGATAAAGAACAAGACATGAGTGTCCAGTCTTTGCACTCTTATTCATTATAATGTTTCCGAGCCATAAGAATAAAAACACTACACAATTGTTAAAAAAAAATAATCACATAGAGCAATTGAATGGAACAGAAGACCTAGACAAGATTCCATACAATTAAAGATGCATGAATTATGACAAAATGCCAAAAATTCACAGTGTAGAAAAGAAAGTGTCTTCAATATATGGTGCTTGGAAAATTGGATATGAACAAGTAGAAAAATGAAACTGTATCCTTATCTCTTACTATGCAGAAACTCAAGTGCAAATGGATCAACAAATTCAATATAGGGTCAGATAGCCAGAAACTGCTGGAGGAAAAAACGAGGAAGTGTTTCAAAACATCAGTATGGATAGACTTGTAAAAAAAATGTTTTAATTAAAAACAGATTCTTCGCTAATAAAATACATTTCCACCACAGTTTTCCCTCTGTCCATTCCTCCCAGTCACCCTCTACCTCCTGTCTCCCCCAGATCCATCCACCATCCACTTCATGCTCAGAAAATAGCAGGACTCCAAAAGATGACAGTCAAACAGGGTAAAACAATATTTAAAAAAAGACAAGGCAGAAGCCTTCCTATAGAGGCTGAACAAGGCAACTCATTTGGAGGAAAAGAGTCTCAAGAGCAGGAAAAAGATTTAGAGAAACATCCACTGCCACTATTAGGAGAACAGTAAGCCAACAGTCATTAACATATGTAGAGGAACTTAGTGCAGGCCCACGTGCACTGTACTTGACACAGCAGGGTCATTGAGCTCATGTGAGCTCTGCTTAGGTGATTCAGTGGACCACGTCCTACTGGTCATTCTCCATCCCCTGTGACTCCTATAATCTTTCTGCTCCCTCTCCTGAGGGTTTCCCCAATCCCTAAGGGAAGGGACTCAATGAAGACCTCCGATTTAGGCTTCCTTTTTGCATAATGTCTGACTGTGTGTCTCTGCACCCACTCACTGCTGCTGGAGGAAGCTTCTCTAATGGTAATTAGACAAGGCACCAATCTGTGAGTACAGCAGAATATCATTAGGAATTGTTTCAAGGTTATTGTGTTTGTTTGTTTTGCTCGTCATGTTTGGTTCTACCCTAGGTCTCTAGATGGGACTTTTTAAACGTGACTCAAATATCAGAGGAAATTACCAACAAATGACAAATAGGACCTCATGAAATAAAAAGTTTCCATTTCTCAAAGGACACTTTCTTTTAATTTTTTTTATAAAAAAATTAATTTTACATATCTGTCACAGATTCCCCTGTCTTCCCTCCTCCCACCCACCCCTGCCTTACCCCCAATCCACCCCCCATTCCCACCTCCTCCAAAGCAAGGACTCCCCTGGGTATTCAGCTCAGCCTGGTAGATTAAGTTAAGGCAGGTCCAGTCCCCTCCTCACTGAATTTACCGAGGCTGAGCAAAGTGTCTCAGCATAGGCCCTAGGTTCCAGAAAGCCAGCTCATGCACTAAGGACAGGTCCTGGTCCCACTACCTCGGGGCCTCCTAAATAGTTCAAGCTAATCAACTGTCTCACTTATCCAGGAAGCCTGATCCAGTTCCATGGGGGCTCCTCAGCTATTGGTTCATAGTTCATGTGTTTCCACTAGTTTGGCTATTTGTCCCTGTGCTTTTTCCAATCATGGTCTCAGTAACTCTTGTTCATATAATCACTCCTCTCTCTCACAAATTGAACTCCTGGAGCTCCACCTGGGGCTTGGCCGTGGATCTCTGCATCTGTTTCTGTCAGTCACTGGATGAGAGTTCTTTCATGACAGTTAGGGTGTTGGCCATCCAATGACCAGAGTAGGTCAGTTCAGGCTTTCTCTTGACCATTGCCAGTAGTCTATTGTGGAGGTATCTTTGAGGTTATCTAGGGACCTCTCTAGCACTTTGCTTCTTCCTATTCCCATGGGGTCTTCATTTATCATGGTATCTCTTTCCTTGTTCTCCCTCTCTGTTCCTGATTCATCTGGGATCTCCTGCTCCCCTAAGCTCTCTTTCCCCCGACCTTTGATCATCATTATCCACCCCCATGTCCAGTTTGCTCATGTAGATCTCATCCATTTCTCTGTAATTGGGCGATCTCTGTGTCTTTCTTATGGTCCTCTTTACTAGGTAGTCTCCCTGGAGTTGTGAATTGCAGTTTGGTCATCATTTGCTTTACATCTAGTATCCACCTATGAGTGAGTACATACCATGTTTGTCTTTCTGAGTCTGGGTTACCTCACTCAGGATGATTTTTTCTAGATCCATCCATTTGCCTGCAAACCTCATGATGTCATTGTTTTTCTCTGCTGAGTAGTACTCCATTGTGTATATGTACCACATTTTCTTTATCCATTCTTCAGTTGAAGGGCATCTAGGTTGTTTCCAGGTTCTGGATATTACAAACAATGCTGCTATGAACATAGTTGAGCATGTGCCCTTGTGGTATGATTGAGCATTCCTTAAATTAATATATAGTTACATCATCCTTTTCTCCCTGTCTTCCCTCCAATTCTCCTTGTGCCTCCCTTTGATCCTTCTAAAATTCATGACCTCTTTTTAATTATTATTTACAGGAACACACACACACATACAACTGAGTGAGGAGATTGGGAGAAAATCTATGCCAGGTATACATCTGACAGAGAATTAGCATCTAGACTCTACAAAGAACTAAAAAATCTGAACACCAAGTAAACAAACCACCTAATTAAAATATGGGTTGCAGTATCATACAGAGTTCTCAAAACAAAAACTACAAATGACCAAGCGACACTTGCACAAGCGTTCAATATCTTATCTGTGAGGAAAATACAAATTAAAAGTACTTTGAGATTCTACTTTAACCCAGTCACAGTGGCCATCATCAAGAGCAAAAATGTAAACAGGCTGCTGTGGATGTAAGGAAAGTGTAGACCACATGCACTGCTGTTGGGGATGTAAATTATATAGCCACTATGAAAATCAGTCTGGAAGTTTCTCAAAAGACTAGAAATAAAACCATCATATAAACCATCTGTACCTTCCTGGCCTGACACTCTACTATGGAGATATATGCATATCCATGTTTGTAACTACTCAAATTCCCCATGGCTATAAAATGGATTCAGTTGAACTGATGAATGGATAATGGAAATGTGGTGCCTATACCCAACACAATTTTATACAGCTATAAATAAACATGAAATTTGAAATTTGTAGGAAAATAGATGGTACTAGAAAATACTATAATGAGTGAGGCATCCCTCGTACAGAAAGACAGACACTGCTTGTTCTGCTTCACATGTTTATTATAAATTCAAAGGTTGAGATGTGTCATCTAACTTGGAATGTCCATAGAGATACGGAATGGAGAAAAGTTGTGGAGTGAAGGGAAGAAGGCCTTAAGGGAGATAAAGATAGTAAACTGCAGGTGATATGAAAATAAAAGGAAGAGATACCATGGGTGGCAAAGTTTTAACAGAGGCGAAAGTAGGAAATGTTGGACATGAGGAACATAAGAGAAGGACGCATCAACACTTAGGATATATGAGAAGCCACATCAAAGCCTACTATTTTATAAGTTCACATAATTTTTTAAAGTTTGAACAGAGGTGCCATCTATGCATTGGCAATGTGAATCCCAGATGTCATTGGTTACTAAACAAAAATCTCAGTGCTGGCTGTGAGATACCTACTTAGAAGTTGTTATTCGGGACAGCCATAGCAGCTCCCATCATTACATAGGTTATAGCATTTGCCCTTGGTTTTCCACCAGAACTAAATGATAAGACCCTCTTGCTGAAGAAAAACCCAGTTGGATGAAGAGAAACCATACTAGAACTGAGCTAGATGCTTTCTTCCTCCTGCCACAGTGCTGAAATACTGCTATGTAAGCTGCTGTGGGAAAAAGCTCAATAGTATTTCCTAGTTTTGGCCCTTGCATACCAAAATACCAGCTTCCCAGGCAAGATGTGTGCAATCATGGTCTGATTGTTATAGGGTAATCCATTTCTGAATGGATCTGAGGCCTACTCCACAAAAAGGAGTTCATACCTGGTATTGGGCAACTGGTCAAAGGCCTGTGGCTATGAAAATGAAAGTTATGAACCTCCTTCTTTTGTTTTGCTAAACAGACATATTAAACTGCCTCCTAAAATATTTCTATTTGTACTAATTAACTGGTACTGTACCCAGCCTTGATCAAAGGGGTTGAGAATAAGTAACAATTGAGTGATCACAGAATACTGAGAAGGAAGTAGAAATAAGGTAAGAATTGGATGCACTGTTAAATGCTGTCTTATAGAATGGCACAGTCCTGGCACTCACAAGTAACGGCAATGTCTACAAAGGGTCTGAAACAAATTGAGTCCGTAAACATTTAGTCACACATTAAGGAGAGGATCATGAAACCCACATCTACTGAAGGGAACTTCTTGGGGAGAAGTCATTGTCTTCACTGGTGTGTCCACTTAAGACTTACTCACTCTCCAGTGGATAGGTTTATGCCTATTGTCATACCCGTAGCCATACAGGCATCCTTGGTTAAGTCCACTGGATCGCAAAGTCATAATAAAATCAAAACAAAAAGACTGGGTAAGAGGAGGGGGCTGCTGGAAGTGGGAGGGTGCTAAGATTAGGTGGGAGGATGAGTGTGACCAGAATGAATTACACATGCAAGAAACTCTATGTGTCAAAGAATAAATCAGTTTAAGAAAAAGCCAGACATGGCTGGCATGAAACACACACACTGGGAGGCAGAGATCCCAGGAGCTACATAGCCAGCCAGCTTAGCCAAAATGGCACACATCCATTCACTGAGACACCTTGTCTCATGGCAAGAAGATGGCGAGAAATAAAGGAAGATACCTTACACCTTCATCTGGCCTTGGACCGTGTATGGGAATGTGCACCTGCAGAGTCATATGCATTACAGCACCACATATACATACACACCATACCACGTACACACAAAGAACAAGAACATTAATAATAAAAATACTTGCATTCAACTCTGAATGCTAGATCAAATAATTTTTAATCTGCTTTATTTTTACCTAGATCTGACTTGTGATAAATTAATTTCTGATTTCCTCACATGACAGTTCATATTTCTGGAATGTTAAGTTGACTATTGGAAGTCTGTGTGGATGTAGGTTTTTGTTGAGCATAGAGAATATCTACAAACAATTTCACTATCTCTTTTTCAAAGTCTGTTTGTTATATTATAATATAACAAATACTTATTCAGGGCATATCATGGGCCAGACACATTTCCAAATACTTTAAGTGTGTTAAACTATTTCATACTAAAAAGAAGAATATTATGTAGAGATTATAGTTATTTCATTTGTATCTTCACAAAGGATAAAAGTGACAGAATGTTAATTAATTTGCCTAAAGTCATATAGCTATTTAATAGTTAATCTAATATGTATTATGAATCTATTGGCTATCTTGATCAATAGTCCCATAAACAGATAGCTAGCATGGAAAGCAGCCAATGTCTTCTTTCTGGGCATACACATACACACACACACACACACACACACACACACACACACACACACACTTCCCTGATTCTATGTCAGAACTGTCCCATTAGGCAAAGTGTCACCTACCATAATGATCAATAGAAATAAATTACATTATAAGTTCTAAATCCTAATTCTTTTGCTACACTAATTAATGTGCTAAGGTAATTAAATCAGCATAAATATCATAGCTAGCTGAATTTCATGAAAAAGATCAGAAAATGTTATGCTCATTAATAACTTCTATAGCTATTCAAGCAAATATAATGCAATAAGGATAATTAAATCTTGTGCTTCAGGGAGCAATTGGGCTTGCTTAAGGAACAAAATGGAAAATATGCTTTTATTCTCTGCTCTAGGGAAAACAGTGGGAAAACTGACTAGGTATATTAATGGGGTGCTGGAAAGGCTAACATCTGCTCTTCTCTGAAACATTAGAAGTCTGGCTGAAGAATAATTAACTGACTCATATCTGATATTGAATTATAATAACATTGATTTATAATGTAGTAGAAACAGGATCTGTTTTAATTTTATATTAGCTTTAACTCCCTAAGTATGATGACAAAACACTACTTTTCAACACTTGAAAATGCATTTTGAAGTACCTGATAAGATACTTCTAATAATACTTAAATTTTGTTTTCAAAGTTGATTTTAATGTTGAAAACTTGGAGCAAAGTTTTCTTTTCTATTCTATAGTCTCCTTGCTGGATTGACTCTGAGTTATCCATGGATTACTGGAGAAGGCAGAAATAAACACACAGGTATCAGTATGCAATTCTCAATGACCAAAGAAGTTACTGAGCAAAAATTCTTAATTATAATTTGAATAAATTAGCATTACTTTTAATCTTTCAAGAATGAAGATATTGGGAACAATTTAATGAGTGGACTGTACAGTGTATTTAAGTTTAATGCCTGGAAAAGATGATAATTTCTAATTTTCAATACATGCCCGATTGCCCGATTGCACACTTATAAATCTACCTACTTTAGTAGTCTCAGATCCTAATAGCAGTGAGTTTAAATAGGCGGAAGAGTTCGAACTTCAATTCTTAAATCAAGATTGTAATGTATTTTTGTTTTAATATCTTCTTAAAATTTAATTTTATTCCTATTTGCCCTCAGTTTTTTCATGCCTAGGCCACTGGACTTTGCCAATTTACATATTTGAATTAATGTACCAGATAATGTTTGAAAGTCTAATCATAATAAATGCCTTTAAACACAATCCTTCTCCTAACTAGTTAGACCTTGTTAATTAACCTATGTGATCAAAATCTCATGCTGCCTAGCCACTAAGTGTCTCTTGGGGTGAATGGACCAACTGGTTTCCTTAAAATAGCACAGTGCTGAGGCAGGGTGATATACATGATGTTAGATATCCATGGCACTTTCAGATATTCTCATTTTCTACCCCCACAAAATTCCATTCATTATAGAATATACCGAAGAAGTAAAGAGTAGAGTTGACATATTTGAGCTAAGGATTTTTCATCCAATTTTCTTACCCTCAAGTAAAACTCTGCCATAACTATGGTTGTCGGTGACTGAAATGATTAATTTGTGCCATATGCTACAATTATATTAATAGTGACAGAAATACAGAAATAGTCCAGGTAGTATTGAGTCTAAAGAAAGAGAAAGAGAAATGGTTCTCATCTACATAACATTTCAAAACACAAATCTTTTCAATACATAAGAAATATAAGTAGCATAGTGCTAGCCTGCTATGAAACCAAGGGGGAAATGCTAAAAATGTAGGTGGACTATAAAGATCACAGAATGCATTTTTGAATTGCATGTATGTGTAATTGTCAATTACAGAGAGGCCATTGTGATAAACTGAAGCAATAAACCAATACTAATTACACGCTATAGGTCTCAGAAGATGCTCCACTGAGTGATGGGGTGGTGTGTATGTGTGTGTGTGTGTGTGTGTGTGTGTGTGTGTGTGCATGTGCACACTCAGAATAATGTTTGTGTTACTTCAAACAACAAAAAAATAGCTGCCTAGCCAAGACCTACTATTATTCTAATGGTCAATTTTTTTTCTCTAGAAGAGGGTTATCCTTTATCAATCTTTAGACTGACTGTACCTTTATCAATTAATTTTTTTATTTGCTTCTTTTAATCTAAAAATGTAGCAATCTTTTTATTTACCTGTACAAGTTTCCAAAAGTTCTTCATTATGCGTAATCAAGATTTATGGTATGGAAATTGTAACCTTCTTGCCTTGACAACGTAACTTTGTCGTGTTTGTGTGTAAGCATGTGTGAATGTGTCTGTGTGTGCATGCATGCACACACATGCATGCATGTGCATGTTAAAGACAAGATTAAAGACCCTTTTTACAATTTGGGATATAATTCTGAAAGAAGTGTTCCAATGTTAGCTATGTGGGCTGCCGCTGTGATAATTAATAGGACATTACAATTGCTGTTATAGAATACATTATTTTTTAAAAAGAGAATAGTTGAATGGTGATTTCCAAGGTTAAAAAAAGAAAACCAAAATTATTATTATGAGACAAACTACTATACCTACCTAGCAAATAGGAATTCTTTGACATTAAACATTTTCCAGAAGCCTTTCAAGGAACAACTGTACTAAAACCATTTATTGAATATACCATCTCTTTGTAATTAATAATATGGCTTTTCTATAATTAGTAATACAAAAGTTTAATATCCAGAATTTACAGTTGAAATTAGCAGATATTGCTGGAATAGTTGCACAAGTTGATTATTATGTCATTAAAACTAGGTCATTCTTACACCCTGGGTTTTTGTTTTATGGTAGCATATACAGAGGAAATATTATATTTGGAAGATTTTATTAGCTTTTAAAACTTCATGTGCAATAATGATGATTATACCAATGGAAATGAACTTATTATAACATGTCAAAATTAGACATAAAATGATATAAAACTGATAATTCTGTTGAGAATACCGAGAATACCATGGGCGGTATTATAGTGAATCTCTAGTGAGCTGGCCTATTGGTCGAAACATTCAGCTACCCACTACACTGGCCTTTCATTGGGGTTTGGCATATAGTATGCTATATCATAACTGTTGATCATCTTACCACCATTTTAGATACAAAGTTTTCCAAGAGTTACTAAGAAGCTAATATCTTGGCTTAGATTTTCAGAGTGCTTATAATCACCAGGCTATGGTTTCATTTTTATCAGAATGTTTAGAAGTAAAATTATTTCTTCCCCCAATCATCTGATTCCTTCTCTCTTCTACATACCTGTTATCCAACTACAAGAGCCAATGTGAAGTCCAGGATTTCATGATTTGAGTGAACTCCAGAAGTTGTGAGTCTTAGGTGTGGGTCTTAGGAAGTAAAAATTCGAAAAACTGTCATATAGTATTGGGAAAAGAACAGAAAACCAGGAGAATCTAGGAAGGAATTAGCAGGCATTTTTTTTTACAGCAGTTCTGAACCTGAGACCAGGAAATGCCCCATTGAGGTTCTCAGAGGAGGCCACTGCACCTCAGTACTCCAGTTCTGTCTGCTGGGAGTTTATTCTTTTTCTATCACTCTCTGTGGCCAAATATGAAGAAGCAGTTGGATCACACATTCTCTCCAAACCAAACAAACAGAAACCTGTAATTATAAAATTGGAAGGCAAGAATTATTTAACAGAATCTTTAACCTTGGTAAGTCCATGGTGGACTTGCCTTTTTGCTGACATAATTCTACTTTGTAGGATCACAGAGGGGTTTTCCACGTACTTTTGGAATTCAGTCTATTTCTGACAATCAACTTACACAATACTTTTCATAAGTATCTCTCCTGATTCAATTGAATGGATTTTTGGTAATCTAAGTCTAGTAAAAGTATGACTTTGACTGTTCTTTCACAACTTTTGACTTTCTGAATGGTATGCTAGTCGTTTTTGGAGGCCTTATACACAATGAATATTATTTTATAAATTTTAACAAAAGGATAAGAAGATACCTTCAGGGAATCTTTTATTCTGGGATGACTTTTAATTATATCTCTAAATTAGAGCTTTAGTTATGTCCATATACCTTAGATGCCACAGTTGTATGTGTGTGTGTGTGTGTGTAAAAATATTTATTGAATTATTATTGATGCTTACAGTCTTTCTCCTCCACTTCTGCATAGATCCCTGAGCCTTTAGAGGAAGTGTGTGATAAAGCAGCACCATTTAGAGCCAAGTACTCAAAAATCTCACTCTCTGCACATTGTCCAGAGAGTGTCTGTTTGTTTGTAATTGTGTAATTACTGTCTCCTGCAAGAAAAGGGTTCTCTGTTGAGAACTGAGTAATTCACTAATCTATGGGTATAGCAATAAATTATTAGGAATAATTTTATTATTATGTTCATTTAATAGAACAAGCTTAGAACTGAAATTAATGAAATAGAAATAAACAAATAAATACAAAGAATCACAGTTTCAAGTTGCTGAAAATAGTTCAGTTTTAAACTGTCTGTATGCCTTTTTAAATGTAATTAAGAGTTTCTGAAAAAGTCAGAAGAAATCAAATTATTTTTATTTACCTAAAATTACATATAATACATATGAATATATGTGTATACATACACAAATATAGTTTAAACAAAATTATCCCACTTGGGACTGAGCAATAGACTTTTATTTAACAAAACACCCAGCAGCAGGCAAGAAAAATCCCCTATCAAGCTGTTGGTCAAGGAAGTCCAACTGGTTCAGCAAATAATATAGTGCTATTGCACTTGGTTGACTCCTAGAAGGTGATGGTAAATCCCTAAATTCCTCCCATTCCATTGCTCAATATATAATCCCCCAGTCTCATCCCCAGCTATGCAGGGTCCTTCTGTCCCATCCCAAAGAGACTAAACAAGCAGATTACTTGTCTGAGTAGCTGTGGGACTGGTGGGACACCAGAAAACTTCTAACTACATTTGGCTGCCCAACGTGTTGGCTCGAGTTTCTACCTAAAACCTGAAAAAGCTTTCAAAAAAAAAGATTCTAGAGTGGAGCTAAAAACATCTTCCTAAATGTGTATCTCAGGCAAGCTATGAGCTACATAGAGTACAGTGGTTCGCAGCATGTGAGCCTAACCTATGGCATGGCATATTCCCATCAAGGTACACAGAGATGTCTCCAAGTCACGCAGCAATGCAGATTTAGCTTTTGCTAGTACAGAAAAAAAAGGTATCTGGGGTAGCTACATGCTTCTTGATAGAGGCATAGATCCACTACCTCCCAGAGTCAATAGAGAGCATGGTTCCCAGAGCTGGCAGTAAATTTCCTCCACCATATTTGGAAGCTGAGGTAAGTGGAGTCAACAGACAAGGCTATCCCTTGAGTACTAGCCATACTGCAGTTTAAAGCAATAGATTCACAATAAGACAGATTCAGATGGCATAAACCCTAAACAGTTTACAATGTGTGTAAAAATGCACATAGGCTTGAAAGAGAGAGGAAAAGGAGGATAGACAGTTATATAAAGAAATAGACAGTTTAAAAAAAAGTCTTTAAAGAGACAGTAAAAGTAATATAAAAAAACAAGCCACATAAAGATGGAAATTATACAGAGAATCTGGATTATATTGTCTTTGGGATATTTAACTGCAGAAAGACATTGGATTATAAAGGCTGCTGAGTTAAGCCTATATATATATATATATATATATATATATATATATATATATATATGTGTGTGTGTGTGTGTGTGTGTGTGTGTGTGTGTGTGTGTATGTGTGTGTGTGTGTGTGTGTTTTAAAAGTATCTTGACCTCAAAATTTGTGTCTAAGAATACATTGCTTTGGAAAAGAGGTTCTGCTTTTGTTTCCACAGAAGATGTGAACCTATGGATTGCTTCCAGGCTAATATGGTTTGATCAACCAAGACCCCCTGAAAGGCCTCCATTGACAGCCATGGCCCAGAAAGACCAACATTAAAAACAGATTCAAAGCAACTGGCTGAGATGATCTAACCTCATAGCCTACTACAGCCAAGATTTAACTATAATTCTTAATTTTCTCAGGATCCCCATGAGATTGCAGTGCCCTCAACCAGCAGGAAGTAGTATGAGAAGCTACCCCCAAATTCCCAAAATATTATTTATAAATGTTTATTTTTATTTAAAGCAGGTTAATTATAAATGCAATCTCTTTCTAAAAAAGAAAATGGGATATAGATGTGATAGGATGAAAGAATAAATTATTGAATCTACTTTTAAAGAACAACAACTTGTTTGAAATGTTTTACAATGTTATGGATTTTAGTTTATTGATACAAATTTAAAGTTAATTTTGTTATACTGTATGTGTATTTCTACTCTTGTTTAAGGTATGTTTGTGCAGCTCACTTTAAATTATAATGTATAATTAAGAAATACAGATTAATCATCAGTCATCTATGATAATCAACCTTATAATCATATTAGTTGTTTTTTAGGTATATAAAGGTATATTTCAATTAGGTACATAATCTTCAAACACTTCAAATACCTACAGAATATAGCATTTAAAATGTTTTAAAAACTTAGACTTTCTGGACAATGAGACACATCTGCTCCTGGCAGCACTGATTTACTTCAGAGAGAAGGATGGGCATTGAAGACACTCCATATGGAGTTTATCTTTTTCTTGTCAAAAGTACCCATTTGGGCAAGAGTCTGATAATATGTTGTATAAACTGAACATGTAGGACCCATAGGAAAATGACCACTGAATTTGCCAAAATGGGGCAAAATGGTTCTTCAGGTTCCTGCTTCACAGAGGAGACTGTCAGATATTCTACAGGACACACAGAGAATCGACAAAAAACTTAAGGCCTATTGCTGAAGATGGATGCCCCAATGTTACAGAGTAATTTTGGATGACTCTCCATGCAGGCAGCTGTCTCTGTTACTTCCAATGTATTTCCTGTTTACTTAGGTAATAATATATCCTTCTGGGTTCTTTGATGCAGTTGAAGACTAAATTGTTATAGTTATAATTTTCCTTGGTTATAATAAAAGATAAATTAGCCATGAAACCTTAGACTCACAAATATAGGATAAACGGAATATTTTCTTTAAATTTGCCAAATATAAATAGACTAGATATTGTAACCGTAATTGTTGCTTGATAACTGCTTTGTTATATGTAATTTTACTAGGTTAAACTTAAAACCTTATTTTTTGATTAGACATAAAAGGGGAAGTGCTGTGGGATGTCTTTCTATATGCTGTGAATATGTATTGCTCTGATTGGTTGATAAATAAAAAGCTAATTGGCTAGTAGCCAAGCAGAAAGTATAGGCAGGGTGAGAAGATGAGGAGAATGCTGGGAAGAGAAAGGGCTGAGTCAGGAGTCACCAGCCAGACACAGAGGAAGCAAGATGTCAAGGCAAAACAGAAAAGGTACCAAGCCACATGGCTAAACATAGATAAGAATTATGGGTTAATTTAATTGTAATAGCTAGTAAGTAATAAGTCTGAGCTAATGGCCAAGCAGTTATAATTAATATAAGCTTTTGAGTGATTATTTTATAAGCAGGATGTGGGACCATGGAGCCAGGTGGGACTGGAGAAAACTTTCAGCTACAGAACACTCTGCCTTCCTCCCTTCTGTGAACCCCTTTAGACACCTAGCCTATGCAAAGCTCTGCGTATCAGCTCCCAGTACCTAGAAATACATTTTAACTGGACCCCCAATAACCACATCTATCAGGTACACAGAAAATTTTCCACCAGGCAACACACAGCTATCACAGTCTCCTAAAATCCAGGAAGGAAACTGAAACCAAGGAAAAACCACTCACCCAACAAAGACAAGACCAGATATAGCACCTTGACCTGTAATCATCCCACTCATTATGCCTAGATGCAAGCATAAAAATAGAGTCAATAACAGTCAGAACAATATTTCTCCACTAGAGCCCAGCAACCCTACCATAGCAGGTCCTGAATATTCCAACATAACTGAAGCAAAAGAAAAAGTCCTTAAAACCATCTGTATGAAGATGATAGCAGTCTGTAAAGAGGAAATGCATAAATCCCTTAAAGAAAGCAAGGAAAATATAAACAGTTGAAGTAAATGAACAAAACAATTCAAGACCTGAAAGGGAAAATGGAATCAATGAAGAAAACCCAAACTGAGGGAGATCTGGAAGTGAAACATTTAGGAATTCAAACTGGAATCACAAAGGCAAGCTTCACTAATAATATAGAAGAGATGGAAGAGAGAATCCATGCAATGGAGATAAAAATAGAAAAAACTGAATCTGTCAAAAAAAAACATGTTAAATTTAAAAATCTAAAGACATAAAACATCCACAAAAATCTGTGAAAAGACCCAATCTAAGAATAATAGTGCATAGAGGAAGAAGAAGAATCCTAGGTCAAAAGCCCAGAAAATATTTTTTAACAAAATCATAGAAGAAAATTTTTTCTAATCTAAAGACGTACAAGAAACATACAGAACACCAGAAGAAAAAAAAATTTCCTTGGCACATAATAATGAATATACCAAATTATAGAACAAAGAATGCTAAAAGCTTCAAGGTCAAAAAACCAAGTACTAAATAAAAGCAGACCTAGTAGAATTACAGCAATTTCTAAATGGAGATGCCAAAAGCCAGAAGGAGTCTAGACAGATGTGTTGCAAACTCTAAGAGATGACAGATGCCATCCCAGACTAATATACTCAGAAAAACTTCCAATCACCATAGATGGAGAAAATAAGACATTCCATGATAATCCAAATTTGAGCAATATTTATCTACAAATTCACCCTTAAAGAGTTGCTAGAAGAAAATCCCCAACTTAAGGAGGTTAAGTACAACCATGAAATCACAGGTAATAAATAATCTCAGAACAGCAAAAACAAAAAAACACACATACACAAACACACACACACACACACACACACACACATACACACACACACATACACACAGCACACACAGCACCAAAACAACAACAGCAACATAATAGGAATCAACACTGGTCATTAATATCTTTCAATATCAATGGTCTCAATTTCTTAATAAAAAAAGACATAGATAAACAGAACGGATGTGAAAACCGAATCCATCCTTCCACTGCATATAAGAAACACACCTCAACATCAAAGACAGACATTTCCTTAGGGTAAAGGGTTGGAAAAAATATTCTTAGACAAATGGACCTAAAAAGCACATTGGTATAGCCATTTTAATATCTAACAAAATAGACTTCAAACAAAATATAATCAGAAAAGATAGAGGACACTACATACTCATCAGAGGAAATATCTACCAAGAAGACATTCAATTTACACTATATAATCATTTATTCCAGCATTTAAATTTCTAAGTGTTAAAATCAGCCCCTTTTTAACTTAAATTTTTTTAAAGTTAAGATAGAGTATACATTAGCTTTCTGTTGCAGGGACATCTCTTTTGCTTGTATCAGCTCCTGTAAGGGTAGGTTATTACCACAGTAGAGATACCCTATTCTACAACTCAAAATTTAAGTAATCATTTATTTTATTTATGAAACTGTATTTTGTCTAGGATAAGTCTCCTGAGAGTGGAAGGCTTGGCATCAAACCACAAGCATTATTTAATGTGCTGTTTCTCCCTCTTGCTATTCTAAAATGAATGGGTTGTGGGGTCTCACATTCTTAGTGTAGCCAGAAGCACAGAATGGCAAGACTAACCACTCAAGCACAATTAATTATCTGCGCAAGTACTGTTAGCAGACAGCCCACTGAAGAAAACAAGTTGCACAATTAAGCTCAGAATGAAGAAGAAGCATATATATATATGTGTGTGTGTGTGTGTGTGTGTGTGTGTGTGTGTGTGTGTGTGTGTATGTATGTATGTACATAATAAAGATTTACAAAGTTAAAGAGTAAAGATGCAGCAAGTACAAGGAGAGATAATGAGTGGGAGCCCAAAGAATGATGTATTCCAGAAACTCTGTGCCTTACTGCCTTAGTCAATTTTTATCAGACAATATAAGAGAAGAAGGATTTATTTTCTTTTCTGATCTCATAGCTTTCAGTTCATGGATAGTTATGGCAGGTCTAACATGTTCAGGTCAGAAGGTCAGTCAAGATGATCCAGTGACAAATGGCTATACTTATTTAGTCATGCTGTTGAAATGTCACCAAGGACAGATGCCTGTCTATTGGCAACAGGCAAGTACTATGTCCAACCCTGTCTTACCAATAAGGAAAATCCTGACACTGAAACTGCTTTGTGACTAACTCAGACATAGATAGATAGGTAGGTAGATAGATAGATAGATAGATAGATAGATAGATAGATAGATAGATATAGATATAGATAGATATTTATACATCCATGATTAGACTATCTATATAGAAGACCCATTGGCTAGAATTTTATAAGTTCTAAATATAGGGGAAAGGGTAAAATTTTATTACTGTCAGCAAATTCCAGAATGTTTATATTTGTGTTCAATATTATTCAGAGAAATGGATGGTTAATAAATGGTTATAAGGGCCTTGTTTACTGAGAGGTGTTGAACGTTGTGCTACGTTCATTGTCAAAGATGTTTCTGACTGACATATTGATGTTAAAAATCCCCTTCTTAGTTAATGCTAAATTAATAATTACAATGAAACTTCTAACCTATAACATCATTCTTCTTTTAAGGCTTTATTCTTGCCAAGCCTTGGAATGGGGAATAAATAAATTGTCTCAATTAAAATATCAGCAAGCAGTCAAAGTTGTAAGTCACTATTTATCCAATGATCATCTACTTCATTGATTGTGAGACAGAAATAAATACATGGAGACACTACACTCTCCTTTCTACTATCTCTGCTCTTGAAGATGTATCACATTTTACAGGTGCAACTACAGAAGTTATTACTGAGATGGCAGGGACCCCAGACTCTACAGTCTATAGTCACATGGTCATGTACAAAGAGTGGAAAAGTAGCAGCAAAAGGTGACAGGACATTCTGTAGCATTGCACATCATGGGGCCATTAGATATACATCTCTGTATGTTGTTAATACACTTGGTGATTGGTGGTCCATAGACATACACAGATATAAATCTGTTTTTCTGTAAAAAAAAAAAAAAAGCATGATTTTTACATGACAAGGAACCTTAAAAATATATTTATCTTTTCTGTGAATCTAAGAATCTCTTCTTATAAAATAGATACTTTTAAGTACCTATTTAATCTTCAAATTTGGTAAAAAAAAAAAAAGATACCAAATTTGAAACCTATCATAAATTTGTTTAGAAACACATTATTCACAGGATATTTAGTCTAAAGTCATCCTTCTAGACATGTGGCAAAAGATATTTATGAATATTGAACAACACAAAGTTGCAACCATATTTAAAACATTGTAAGAAATTTTGCTCACTTTTTTGTAATTTAATTGCAAATTTCTTAAATGTATACATAGCAGGTAACAATATCATGTTGTAATGTCAAATACTGGAAATTCTGCCTAAGAAACTGAACTTCAGGGCATCTGTGTCCAAATCAAATGAAATATGTCTTGAGATTTTTCTCTTAATTTCAAATATTGTTCTAGGGACATACAAGAAGATTGGAAGAGACTCCCAGGCAGTAAAGTTTCCACAGATACAAGAACTGGGGACACTGGAAGGAAATGGCTGTCATATATCTTTCATAGTACTATGCTCTTCTAGCTCTGGATCTTCCATATTAAGGAACATTCTAAAGCAACAAAGTCCAGGATTTTGCTCATGAATTAAGTCTTTAATTACAGAATAAGCATCTTGAATTAAGCCCTTTTCCATTACATACAGCCTGTCTCATCTGAGATGCAGAAGCACACACACAGGGATTAAAAAATTTAGATAATACCTTACTACAGCCCAGACTGACTTCAAATGAACTCAGAAATTCCATGTTTAGTCCCTTGAATGCTGAGATTGTAAGTATTAGGTACAATGTCCAGCTTTGAAATGTCTTAATGTCTATATAATTGTACTTTTTTTATACAGATCTATACATAACATTGGATATATACACTAGCAAACAATGCTGAGAAACACCTTAGTGGATGGCTTGGCACTGCTTAGAAGTTCAGTGCACGTTCTTCTGTGTATAACACAACTTAGAAAGAAACATGTATCACTTAGAAGCCACTTGCTGTGATCTATTGCCTGTCTTTGTTCTAATTACCCTATTATTTAAGCAATTGAAGACACACTTAGAAATAAATAAATAAATACCAGGCTATATGTCCAATACCTCAAGTATAAATTACAGCTAGCCACTTTCAACTCTTTTGTAATATTGGAGCCCAAGGGAAGCAAACATGCATTCTGTTGACACTGGGGCCATAAAATGCTGACATGATGGTGCTATGAGGAGAGTAACTACACTGAAGTTCTTTCTACATCCCAGAATGCAGAACTGAGCCTGTGGGAAAAGAGATCTTTCTACCATGCTTGCAAAAATCCAAGAGCTTCTCTTTCTCATGGTAAAATTGTCAGAAGGTAAGTATGTCTTAGCCTTTATACAAGCTGCTCCTGCTGTCCAAGCTCAGGACCAAGCCATCTTGATTTTACCTTCAAGACATACAGATGGTAACAAGAGAAGGCCCCAGTCTTCACCTGAGTGCTCCAAGCAGGCAGATGGTGGAACAAAAGTGGAATAAAGAAGGACTTAGGCTAGCCAGTGCTTTCCTCCTTCTAGTATTCTGTTCTGAGAACTCTACTTGCTGACTTTCCCATAAGTTATTTAGTAGGACTGAATCACATGATTACTTCTGTGTATAAGGAAGGTTGATAAACAACTGTTTAGAGCTGTTAGATCTTTACAATAACATTGGAGTTCAATTTGTAAGAAGAAATATGTCTACTCACTAGGTATGTAGCAAGTAACTCTCTCCTGCAATTTAAATTTTGACTCCAAAGTTTCCATATACAACATTCATGTATATACATGGTGCCTCCTCCTGCATAGGTGTGCTTTCCAGATCTTCCAGGGAAATACTCAAGGACTTCACACAATTGGTACTCAGGTCAAAGTACAAGGTCTCCATAAATTGTCTAATCCTTTCCATTAGGTTTAGCTAATGTAGGATTTTTGTATGTGTGTTTTGGTGCACAGACAAAGTTCTAAATTTCTATACTGGACATATTTTAAAGGTAAAACAAGTGACTGAGAAAAGTAAAATTAACAGAACAAATGAGAAATATTTAATGCCTGCTGTTCTCTAGCAATTTACTGAAAATTTCCTGAAAAAAAATGTACCAAATATTCTTTGCCCTTTAAATGCAAAAATGTTCTTGATTTAAGAAATGGAAATCTTTTATTCTTCATGAAAAGCATTCCCATCTTCAAACTTACCAAGCCTGCAATTTCTGAGGATATTGAAATGAGGAGCACAGCAGTTTTAGTAGCTAATTCTCTATGGGTACCAGTATAGGAATTGTGGGGACCTGCCCCACCAGGAACTTAGGTCACCTGTGAAGAGGTGGCCTGGAACCGAGGAAAGGTAAGTGCGCCACTCGCCCTGTTTCCCAGCCTCCCTCTTACCCAGAGACAATCAGAGGCAGCAGGGAGTCAAGTCAAGCAAGAACTCCTTTATTGATAGGCAGTAAGCTTCTTTTATACCAGAAAACCTCCAAACCGTAGGAGAGGGTGAAGGAACAAACCGATCATTTTAAAGGGCACCCTATTTGCAAGTTGTTTATGTCCTGACACTATCTCTTGTTTTTTAGTATCTTATCTTAGCATAAATAACTTGAGCTAACTTCCTTTCTCACCGTTTGTATCCACTCTTTGTGTAAACACCTTAAAGCCTAAGCTCTATTTATCTGAATTTCTCTCTCGGCACCCTCTTTGCAGCCCATGTATGCCCCACAAGGAATTCCACACGTATTCTGGTTTCCAAAATGTCTAGTTCTTTGGTCTCAGAAGAGAAGTTTCTGTTAGACTAGCACTCAATAAACACAAGCCTAAAAATCGGGTTAAATATAATAATAAACTTCAGGATCAGAGGGACCAAGATCCAACGTTGAAAGGAAATGTGTTGAAGTATGGCTTGTATTTCTTGCACATTAAAGTGAAAACAGGTTGATAAGTGCTCAGGTTCTTGTAGAGTTTCATGAACCCATGAGACAGGAACCACCAAACATATGGAACCTTAAGCCATCATCATGGAAATAAAAAAAAAATCATTTATATAAGCAGAAAATTCTCTGTTAAAAATTTCCTCTGAGTACTTGCCACACTCCTAACCTCTAAAACATTGATCAGGACCACAATTCTAGAAATAATGATACAAGGAGAAAGCTGCTACTGGGGGCTAAAAATCTGACTACAGGCTTGAGAAATCAAATGGCAGCCAGAGTTTAGAAGGGGAGAGTGTGTAAAAGCCCAAGCTTCCAAATGATGCCTTGGAAGATCTAGACTATATATGTACACTAATAGGAAAGAAGAACTAGGCCAACCCCCAGGAACCCACTCGCAGTGGAATCAAATCATCTGAATATAATGGCTCTTCTGCCAGAAGAAACCCAAGTTCTTACAAAGCCACAAAGAAGACAGTGCACTTCAGGATCTCTGCACTCATACGTAGTGTAAAATTCTATAAAGTATTTCTGGGCACACTGATGAGAAAGTTTTGACAAGTTCCAAGAACTTTATATGGATCCTGTATTAACACATGCGCAGACACTTTACTAAGATTGGAGTTTCCAATTAAATCTTCAAGTGAGGCTTAGGGAGCCTCTTCTTTATACTTTATTATTTTGTGAGCATCCTAACAATACATCACTTTCATATCTTGCATACACGCTAATCCTCCTGTTCATCATGTCTATGTGCTTTCCATGTCTCTGAATTCTCTATTCGTTTTTCTGTTCCCCAGTTTCCTTGTTCAATAATCTCTCCTCTTGTAACACACTGAAGGAGCTAGGTTCTATTCTCACTCCCATTTTGTACCCAACAAAGCTGAATCAAAGGTAGTCGGTAGCCAACCCAATATAATAAAACGATGATCGAACTTGGAAAGTCTGGTTACAGAATCCACAAACTGAATGTTTGGTCTGCATTTCCAGTCACAAAATACAATGATAAGACTTTGGTTTTATCCAACAGAGACAGCAGGGAAATATTTCAAAATATGAGAATGTTTTAGTATGTACTCTAATCTGTATTTTTGTATTTTCTTATTTTTTATGTTACTTCCATAGTATCCTTAAAGAAAAAAAAAAAGATGAAAGTGAAAATGACATAAATTATTCTTGCCTACTGGTAGTAACTCCCTGTAACTCATCTGTAATCAGTGTCTATGGATGGCACGGTTATTAAGATAAAGTAGGTACATCTATAGTGCTTCCTTCCACCATATGAAAATATAATTTTATAAGGATCCACGATTTTAGTTAAATGTGAGTTGGCTGGAACAATTTATAAAGCTGTTCTGTAGTTTCCTCCCAGCAGGAAGTAGTTCTTTTCCAGGCTTATCCACCGTTTCATTTAAGACACTACATTTCCATAAATTTTACTACAGGTAGCAATTTCCCATTGTAGTTTAATGGACTAAGCAAATAGTTTTAGTGCGTAAACAACGTACTCGCATCACACTGTTAAAATTGAATTAAAAAGCAGAAGGGTGCAATGCTTTCCCTAAATGCAATTCTAACCCCTTTGGATGACAACATAAAGGTAAATCATTTTAATTTACAACTGTAATAGAGATGAACATTTGGTAAAACAAATGGTGCTCAGTAACGTAAGCCATGGGAAAAACTGAAAGGGGATTTTGAAAGTCAGTTTGTTAAACAATAAGCAAAATCTATGCAGTTGAATAGTAGTAGAGGAAATAAATTGCCTGGGCATAAAAATCACACGATTATGTGAGTAGTACAGTGTCCTCTAGAGGACTGGTTGGCGGCAGGAAGCTTCTGCGTGTAGATCGCTGAGACAATCCCTGTGTTTACAGCAGTGTCAGGCTATAAATGGCTGCTGCTGTAGCTCAGTCACACTGAGACTCACAGACTTTCTTCTTTGAGCTGGCACTGTGCAGAAGCCCACAAGTCATTCTGACTGGGGCAAGGAAGGAAAAAGCTTTCCTGTGAAAGGTCTTGATGAATAGCCCCAGCAGCCGCTTGTTCGCTGGATGGATTTGCAAATGCTCCTTCAGCAAATCTGCATGTACATCTCCAGTTTCAATGATCAAACCAGCCAAAATTGACCCGAATTGTAAGCAATCACAGAAGTCTCACCTTGTGTATAAGGTACACAATTTGCTTGTGCATTTAGTTATTCATAGTGTAATTTATTTCAATTTTCACTAATTGAATGACAGGATCTGGCTAGAGCTCTGGAGATATAGTAGAAAACTAAGTAAGATACAGTACTCACTTCTTTGGACACACAGCACTTAGTTCTTTTCCTTAAGCATTTTTAAGGATGCTTGGATATCATTTGGAGACTCATTACAAAGCATCATGACAGAATATTTTTTGTATAATAATCAAAAATCCTATCATGAAATTATAGAACCTGTATATTATTTTAGGAGAATATTTTTAATAATACTTTCTATATTTTCTGTTTTTTCAGAGAAAATAATTTTAGATTTAAATTACAATGTATTATTTCTTTTGTAAAATTATTTTTTATTTTTAAGAGTATGATATAATTACAATATTTCCCCGTTCCCATTCCTCCCTCAAAATTCTCCAATATGTCCCTCCTTGGACTCTTTCAAATTCATGGCCTCATTTTTTAAGTCATTGTACACTCTCATATAACCTTTACTTTAGGTTTTAACACCCCCCCCCGTGTGTGTGTGTGTGTGTGTGTGTGTGTGTGTGACACGTTTGTAGGTGCTTAAGGAGACCAGAAGATGTACATGTAGCTATAGTTAGAGCAGGCTGTAAACCACCCAAAATGGATATTGTGAACCAAATTTATGTCCTATGGTGGAGCATCCAGGACTCATAACCACAAGCTACCTCACCAAATCCTGAATGTGGTCTTTAATACTAAATTTATACATGTGTGTTTGTTTACACATTTTATTTTTGTGATAAGACTGGGGTTCATTTATTATTTCATGGTGATTAATAGATTATTTAAAAAATATTTCAGTGAATTCATTACATCCTATCATATTTGTAATGGATACATTATTAAGAAAATATTTTAAACATTGTTGCAATAATATATTCATTTACTGTGCAATAATTTTAGAATATAGATTTAAATGTGGGTGTTTCAAAACATGATCTATGCTTCTTCTTTTTGTAAAGTTAAACTGGCTTGGAAATTTACCAAATAGTATATCAGAAAAATGTAATGAAGGAAAAAGGGTTGTGTTTACAGCAGTTGATGCTGAATGTTATCACAAAGAGAAGAACTAAAGAGAAGTAAAAGAAACATGCTAAACTGAAGAAAGCATTTTGAAAAACAGATAGACCATATTTTCTAAATTTTATACTGCCTAATGGCAGGAAATTAGCTTTGGGTTTCCCTTCAGAGCAGAAAGTATTTTGCTAAAATAGGCTATATATTCAGAAAAGATTTTTATGCAGGTAAAGCCATCTGGTCATTAATTTGCCTTGAAATTTCTTTGAGGTCCTAAGGGCAAGGCAACAGATGTCATCAGTGAACTGTGCAGAGACAATAATTTAACATATGAGGCACACCACAGGGTGGGGGGGTGCAACATTGCAAGAAGCAAGAGGAATTTAAATGCCCTCACAATTTTAATCCACAAGTAAAGAAAATTATTTGTTGGGCATTGGATTTTTTATCTCCAAAATTCACTAAAAATTAGGAAATAACTACTAAATAGGAAAAGTCTATTTAAAAATTAAGAAATGGATCATATTTCTTTTGGGAAATAGAACCTTACTCAAATTATAAGTGATATAACCAAAACCAAAATATTATGAATAATATTATGTATCAACAACAACAAATAATGCAATATTTTATTGTAGTTTTCAAGCAGTGGTTCTCTTCTCGGAAGAAGTGTCCCCCAGGGTACTATCTGGAAACATTCTGGGTTGTTATTACAAAGGGATAATACTGGCATCTAGGGGTAGCATCCAGGGATGCTGGGAAACATTTGTGAATGAACAAGACATTTGAACATAGGAAATGCTCTAGCCCAAAATGTTACTGGCATCAAGACTAAGAAATCCTGGAGACCTTCTTCTCCATACTCTTTGTTTACCCAAACCCAATCCCTGAGGCCCATCTCTAGCACTTCAACAGAACACTAGCTGCATGCTCTCCCCTCTCCCCCCATCCATGTCTCCTGTTGATCCCACAGACCTTCGTGGCCTCCCTCCTCCCACTTGTCACCATGTCCCAGCCCTGAACTTGGACAGGCCCATTCAACCACAGACCATGCCTACCAGAAGACCAGTAGATTGCCCTCAGACTTTATCTGCCTCTCTCTCTCTCTCTCTCTCTCTCTCTCTCTCTCTCTCTCTCTCTCTCTTTCTGCTGTGGATCCTATACACCATCCCCATCCTGATACACCTCCTCCAAACGATCACTGAATCCCAGCCTCCAACA
Source organism: Peromyscus eremicus (assembly GCF_949786415.1). Taxonomy (NCBI): domain Eukaryota; kingdom Metazoa; phylum Chordata; class Mammalia; order Rodentia; family Cricetidae; genus Peromyscus; species Peromyscus eremicus. Next base: position 29,663,263 of record NC_081430.1, on the reverse strand, counting down.
TCAGCAGGCATTCCCTGTGAAAGCACCAGCTAAGCAGGCCAGTAAAAAAGGCGACACACAGCCACCACACTGTCTGAAAATCCAGAGAGGAAACAGAAACCAAGGAACAAAACAACCACCCACAAAGACAAACACAGAAATAAGCAACAAAACCTAACAATCATTTCAAAACCAGATGCCTAGATGCCAGTGTAAGAAGACAATCGATAATATCCAGAACAATATGTCTCCACTAGAGCTACTCCAGCATAGTTGGAGCACAAGAAACAGACCTCGCGGCCCCCAGCTCCCATCTTGCCCCGGACTTCCCTTCTGAAGCACAGGTGAGTGCCCTGGCTTGCCCCCCACCCCATCCCTGGGCACCAGCCACTCCCGGGAAGACCTGCCCAACGTGGCCCCAGGTTCTGGTCACAGGGCAGGTTCCCTTCTAGCCCCTCCGGGAAGGATACCCTTCTCTAAGACCCCTGGCAGACCCTGCAGTCTCCACACCCTGCCCCCACCCCCATCCGCCTGAGCCCCAAGCCTCTTCCTGAGACTTAGAGGCCGGCCCCCAGCTCCCATCTTGCCCCGGACTTCCCTTCTGAAGCACAGGTGAGTGCCCTAGCTTGCCCCCCACCCCATCCCTGGGCACCAGCCACTCCTGGGAAGACCTGCCCAACGTGGCCCCAGGTTCTGGTCACAGGGCAGGTTCCCTTCTAGCCCCTCCGGGAAGGATACCCTTCTCTAAGACCCCTGGCAGACCCTGCAGTCTCCACACCCTGCCCCCACCCCCATCCGCCTGAGCCCCAAGCCTCTTCCTGAGACTTAGAGGCCGGCCCCCAGCTCCCATCTTGCCCCGGACTTCCCTTCTGAAGCACAGGTGAGTGCCCTAGCTTGCCCCCCACCCCATCCCTGGGCACCAGCCACTCCCGGGAAGACCTGCCCAACGTGGCCCCAGGTTCTGGTCACAGGGCAGGTTCCCTTCTAGCCCCTCCGGGAAGGATACCCTTCTCTAAGACCCCTGGCAGACCCTGCAGTCTCCACATCCTGCCCCCACCCCCATCCGCCTGAGCCCCAAGCCTCTTCCTGAGACTTAGAGGCCGGCCCCCAGCTCCCATCTTGCCCCGGACTTCCCTTCTGAAGCACAGGTGAGTGCCCTAGCTTGCCCCCCACCCCATCCCTGGGCACCAGCCACTCCCGGGAAGACCTGCCCAATGTGGCCCCAGGTTCTGGTCACAGGGCAGGTTCCCTTCTAGCCCCTCCGGGAAGGATACCCTTCTCTAAGACCCCTGGCAGACCCTGCAGTCTCCACACCCTGCCCCCACCCCCATCCGCCTGAGCCCCAAGCCTCTTCCTGAGACTTAGAGGCCGGCCCCCAGCTCCCATCTTGCCCCGGACTTCCCTTCTGAAGCACAGGAGAGAGAAAGAGAGAGAGAGAGAGAGAGAGGAGAGCACCCATCCTCCCTGGACATCCCTTCTGAACAAGAGCTCCCATCCTGCCCCGGACTTCCAATTTGGACAAGAGAGCTCCCATCTGGACAAGAGAGAGAGACTTCCTGAATCTGTCAGCTCTGTCTGAACCAAGTGTGTGGATAAGGCCAAGAACGAACCACAAGGAGATGGGCAGACGTCAAGGCAGAAACACATACAACAAAATGAATAGCAATACACCATCACCAGGCCCTAGCCCTCCTCCAACACCTAGACCTGAACATCAGAAATTGGAAGAAGCAGAAGAAAATAGCCTTATGAATGTCATCATGAAGAAGCTAGAGGCTCGTGTAGAGGAAAAGACCAAAAAATGTGAAGAACGCTGTAAACAACTAGAGGAAAGGGCAAACAAATTAGAAGAAATAAAAAAAGTCCTGGAAGAGAACAATAAAATACTGAAAGAAAATCAAGAAAAATCAATGAAACAAATGAAGGAAACAGTCCAAGACCTGAAAAGGGAAATAGAAAAAATGAAGAAGACACAAACAGAGGGAATGCTGGAAATAGAAAATCTGAGAAAACGATTGGGAACTTCAGATGCAAGTATAATCAACAGAATGCAAGAGATGGAAGAGAGAATCTCTAGCGTTGAAGATACAATAGAAGAAATAGATTCATCAGTCAAAGAAAACACTAAAATCAACAAAGTCATGAACCAAAATGTCCAAGAAATTTGGGACACCATGAAAAGACCAAACCTACGAATAATAGGGGTAGAAGAAGGAGAAGAATACCAACTCAAGGGCACAGAAAATATATTCAACAAGATCATAGAAGAAAACTTTCCCAACTTAAAGAAGGAAATGCCTATGAAGATACAGGAAGCCTATAGAACACCAAACAGACTAGACCCCCAAAAAAAGTCTCCTCGCCACATAATAATTAAACAATTAAACGTACAGAATAAAGAAAGAATATTAAGAGCAGCAAAGGAAAAAGGCCAAGTGACATATAAAGGCAAACCTATCAGAATAACACCCGATTTCTCAATGGAGACTTTGAAAGCCAGAAGGTCCTGGACAGATGTAATGCAGACACTAAGAGACCATGGATGTCAGCCTAGACTAATATACCCAGCAAAACTTTCAATCATCATAGATGGAGTGAACAAGACATTCCATGACAAAGCCAGATTTAAACAATATTTATCCACAAATCCAGCCCTACAGAAAGCACTAGAAGGAAAATTCCAACCTAAGGAAGTCAGATACACCCTCGAAAACACAGGCAATAGATAAAGCCACAGCAGTAAACCCCAATGAAGAAAAGTACACACACATCACCACCAAAAAATAACAGAAATGAACAATCACTGGACATTAATATCCCTCAATATCAATGGACTTAATTCACCTATAAAAAGACATAGGCTTACAGAATGGATACGAAAGCAGGACCCATCTTTCTGCTGCATACAAGAAACACATCTTAAATTCAAAGATAGACACTACCTAAAAATAAAAGGCTGGGAAAAGACTTTCCAATCAAACGGTCTTAAGAAACAAGCGGGTGTAGCCATCCTGATATCCAGCAAAATAGACTTCAAACTAAAATCAATCAAAAGAGATCAAGAAGGGCATTACATACTCATCACAGGAAAGATCCACCAAGATGAAGTCTCAATTCTGAACATTTATGCCCCAAACACAAGGGCACCCACATATGTAAAAGAAACATTATTAAAGCTTAAATCACATATAAAACCCCACACATTAATAGTGGGAGACCTCAACACCCCACTTTCACCACTGGACAGATCCCCCAAATCGAAACTTAACAGAGAAATAAAGGACTTAACTGATGTCATGACTCAAATGGACTTAATCGACATCTACAGAACATTCCATCCTAACAAAAAAGAATATACCTTCTTCTCAGCACCTCATGGAACCTTCTCTAAAATCGACCACATACTTGGTCACAAAACAAATCTAAACAGATACAAAACAATTGGAATAACCTCCTGTGTTCTATCAGACCACCATGGTCTAAAGTTGCATTTCAACAACAACAAAAACTACAGAAAACCTACAATCTCATGGAAACTGAACAATACCCACCTGAATCACCAATGGGTTAAGGAAGAAATAAAGAAAGAAATTAAAGACTTCCTAGAGATCAACGAAAATGAAGACACCACATATCCAAACCTATGGGACACTATGAAAGCAGTACTAAGAGGGAAATTCATAGCACTAAACGCCCACATAAATAAGCTGGAGAAATCTCACACTAGTGACTTAAAAGCACACCTGAAAGTTCTAGAACAGGAAGAAGCAAAGTCTCCCAGGAAAAATAGATGCCAGGAAATTATCAAAGTGAGAGCTGAAATCAATAAAATAGAAACAAAAAGAACAATACAAAAAATTAATGAAACAAAGAGTTGGTTCTTTGAGAAAATCAACAAGATAGACAAGCCCTTATCCAAACTAACCAAAAGACAGAGAGAGAGCATCCAAATCAACAAAATCAGAAATGAAAAGGGGGACATAACAACAGACATTGAGGAAATCCAGAGAATCATCAGGTCATACTTCAAAAACCTCTATTCCACAAAACTGGAAAACCTAAAAGAAATGGATAATTTTCTGGATAGTTACCACATACCTAAATTAAATCAAGACCAGATAAACTATTTAAATAGTCCAATAACCCCTAACGAAATAGAAACAGTCATTAAAAGTCTCCCAACCAAAAAAAGCCCAGGACCAGATGGTTTCAGTGCAGAATTCTACCAGATCTTCAAAGAAGAGTTAATACCAATACTCTCTAAATTGTTCCATACAATAGAAACAGAAGGAACATTACCAAACTCCTTCTATGAGGCTACAATTACCCTGATTCCCAAACCAAACAAGGATACAACAAAGAAAGAGAACTACAGACCGATCTCCCTCATGAACATTGATGCAAAAATACTCAATAAAATACTGGCAAACAGACTCCAAGAACACATCAAAACAATTATCCACCATGATCAAGTAGGATTCATTCCAGGGATGCAAGGATGGTTCAACATACGAAAGTCTGTCAATGTGATACACCATATAAACAAACTCAAAGAAAAAAACCACATGATCATCTCACTAGATGCTGAAAAGGCATTTGACAAAATCCAACATCCCTTCATGATAAAGGTCTTGGAGCGATCAGGAATACAGGGAACATACCTAAACATAATAAAGGCAATTTACAGCAAGCCAACAGCCAACATCAAATTAAATGGAGAGAAACTCAAAGCAATTTCACTAAAATCAGGAACGAGGCAAGGCTGTCCGCTCTCCCCATACTTATTCAATATAGTACTTGAAGTTCTAGCCAGAGCAATAAGACAACATAAGGAGATTAAGGGGATACAAATTGGAAAGGAAGAAGTCAAGCTTTCCCTATTTGCAGATGACATGATAGTATACTTGAGCAACCCCAAAGATTCCACCAAGGAACTGATACAACTTATAAACACCTTCAGCAACATAGCAGGATACAAGATCAACTCAAAAAAATCAGTAGCCCTCCTATATACAATGGACAAAAAAGCGGAGAAGGAAATCAGAGATACATCACCCTTTACTATAGCCACAAATGACATAAAATACCTTGGGGTAACACTAACCAAGCAAGTGAAGGACTTATATGACAAGAACTTTAAGTCCCTGAAAAAAGAAATTGAAGAAGATGTCAGAAAATGGAAAGATCTCCCATGCTCATGGATAGGCAGAACTAACATAGTAAAAATGGCAATCTTACCAAAAGCAATCTACAGATTCAATGCAATCCCCATCAAAATACCAACACAATTCTTCTCAGACCTGGAAAGAATAATACTCAACTTCATATGGAAAAACAAAAAACCCAGGATAGCCAAAAGAATCCTGTACAATAAAACAACCTCTGGAGGCATCACGATCCCTGACTTCAAGCTGTACTATAGAGCTACAGTAATAAAAACAGCTTGGTACTGGCATAAAAACCGACATGTGGACCAATGGAATCGAATTGAAGACCCTGACATTAATCCGCACACCTATGAACAAATAATTTTTGACAAAGAAGCCAAAAGTGCACAATGGAAAAAAGAAAGCATCTTCAACAAATGGTGCTGGCAAAACTGGATATCAACATGTAGAAGGCTGCAAATAGATCCATATCTATCACCGTGCACAAAACTTAAGTCCAAGTGGATCAAGGACCTCAACATAAATCCAGCTACTCTGAACCTGCTAGAAGAGAAAGTTGGAAGTAGTCTTGAACACATTGGCACAGGAGACCACTTTCTAAATAGAACACCAGTAGCACAGACACTGAGAGAAACAATCAATCAATGGGACCTCTTGAAACTGAGAAGCTTTTGTAGGGCAAAGGATACGGTCAACAAAGCAAAGCGACAGCCTACAGAATGGGAAAAGATATTCACCAATCCCACATCTGACAGAGGACTGATATCCAGAATATATAAGGAACTCAAGAAATTAGACACCAAAATGCCCAACAGTCCAATTAAGAAATGGGCTATAGAACTAAACAGAGAATTCTCACCAGAGGAAACTCAAATGGCTGAAAGACATTTAAGGAATTGCTCAACATCCCTAATCATCAGGGAAATGCAAATCAAAACAACTCTGAGATACCACCTTACGCCTGTCAGAATGGCTAAGATCAAAAACACTGAAGACACCTTATGCTGGAGAGGATGTGGAGCTAGGGGAACTCTCCTCCACTGCTGGTGGGAATGCAAGCTTGTACAACCACTTTGGAAATCAATATGGCGATTTCTTAGAAAATTGGGAATCCATCTCCCCCAAGATCCAGCTATACCACTCTTGGGCATATACCCAAGGAATGCCCAACCACACCACAAGAGCACTTGTTCAGCTATGTTCATATCAGCATTGTTTGTAATAGCCAGAACATGGAAACAACCTAGATGCCCTTCAACTGAAGAATGGATAAACAAAATGTGGTACATATACACAATGGAATACTACTCAGCAGAGAAAAACAATGACATCATGAGGTTTGCAGACAAATGGATGGATCTAGAAAAAATCATCCTGAGTGAGGTATCCCAGACTCAGAAAGACAAACATGGTATGTACTCACTCATAACAGGATACTAGATGTGGAACAAGGATGACTGGACTGCTACTCACATCACCAGGCAGGCTACCTGGAAAACAGGACCCCAAGAAAGACACAGGGATCGCCCAATGACAGAGAAATGGAATGAGATCTACATGAACAGCCTGGACATGAGTGGGGGTAGTGAAGGGCGAGGGTCGAGGGAAAGAGAACTTGGGTGAGTGGGAGATCCCAGATGGATCAACAACAGAGAGGGAGAACAAAGAATAGGAGACCATGGTAAATGAAGACCACATGAGAATAGGAAGAAACAAAGTGCTGGAGAGGCCCACAGAAATCCACAGGGATACCCCCACAGCAGACTGCTGTCAATGGTCGAGAGACAGTCCGAACTGACCTACTCTGGTGATGGGATGGCCAAACACCCTAATTGTCGTGCTAAAAACCTCATCCAACTACTGAGGGATCTGGATGCAGAGATCCATGACTAGGCCCCAGGTGGATCTCTGGGAGTCCAATTGGCGAGAATGAGGAGGGTTTATATGAGCGAGAATTGTTGAGACCATGGTCGGATTAAGCACAGAGACAAATAGCCGAACGAACGGAGACACATGGAGTGTGAACCAATGGCTGGGGGGTCACCAACTGGATCGGGCCCTCTGAGTGGGTGAGACAGTTGATTGGCCTGATCTGTTTGGGAGGCATCCAGGCAGTGGCACCGGGTCCTGTGCTCATTGCATGAGTCGGCTGGTTGAAACCTGGGGCCTATGCAGGGTTCCTTGGCTCAGCCTGGGAGGAGGGGACTGGACCTACCTGGACTGAGTCCACCAGGTTGATCTCAGTCTGTGGGGAAGGCTTTGCCCGGGAGGAGATTGGAATGGGGGCGGGCTGGGGGGGGAAGGTGAGGGAGGCGGGAGGGGGGAGAACAAGGGAATCTGTGGCTGATATGTAGAACTGAATTGTATTGCAAAATAAAAATTAAAAAAAAAAAAAAAAAAAAAAAAAAAAAAAAAAGAAACAGACCTCAAAACAAATCAAATGAAGATGATAGAGGTCCTTGAAAACAAAAATGAATGTATCTCTTAAAGAAATTCAAGCAAACACAAAAAAACAACTGGAGGAAATGGATAAATCCCTTAAAGAAAATCATGAAAAAAACACAGTTGAAGGAAATGCATAAAACTCTTCAAGACTTGAAAATGGAAATAGAAGCAAAAAGAAACTGAGGAAAATCTGGAAATGAAATGATTAGGAATTCAATCAGGAACTAGAGAGGCAAGCTACACTAACAGAATACAAGAAATGGAAGAGAGGCTCTCAGGCATTAAGGATAGAGTAGAAGAAATGGTTAAATCTGAAAGAAATCCTGACACAGAACACCCAGAAAATCCAGGGACATTGTGAAAAGACCAAAACTTAAGAATAATAAGAACAGAAGGAGAAGATTCCCAGCTCAAAGGCCTAGAAAATATTTTGAACAAAATCAAGGAAGAAAATTTTCCTAACCTCAAGAAAGGGATGTCTATAAAGGTAAAGAAGCATACAGAACAGCAAACAGATTAGAGAAGAAAAGAAAGTCCCCTTGCCACATAATAATCAAAATACTAAACATACAGAGCAAGGAAATGATAATAAAAGATGCAGGGAAAAAAAAACAAGTAACATGATTACAGACTTATTAGAATTACAACCAACTCCCCTTCATAATAAAAGTACCCAAGAGATAATGGATATGAGAGATATACCTAAATATAATAAAGGCATTTTACAGCAAGCCTCTAGCCAACATCAAATTAAATGGAGGGAAATTCAAAACAATTCCACTAAAATCAAGAACAAGACAAAGTTGTTCCTTCTCTCCATGTCTATTTAATATAGTACTTGAATGCTTAGCTGGACCCATAAGAAAACTGAAGAAGATAAAGGGGGATACAAATTGGAAAGAAAGAAGTCAAAGTATCATTACTTGAAGATTATAACAGAGTATACATAAATAACCTGAAATTCCACCAGAGACTCCTACAGCTGATAATCACTTTCAGTAAAGTGACTGGATACAAGATTAACTAAAAAAATCAGTAGCACTCCTATATACAAATGATAAATAGACCGAATAAGAAATCATGGAAACAACACCTTTCACAATAGCTTCAAATAGTATAAAATTCCTTGAGATAACTCCAACAAAACAAGGGAATGTCTTGTATGATAAATCTTTGAAGAAAGAAATTGAAGATATCAGAAAATGGAAAGATCTCCTATGCTCATGGAATGTAGGATTAACAGTAAAAATGGCCATCTCACCAAAAGCAATCTACAGATTCAATGCAGTACCCATCAAAATTCCAATATAATTCTTTATAGATATTCCAACATAATTCTTTACAGATATTAAAAGAACAATTCTCAACTTTATGTGAAAGAAACAAAAAACTCAAGGTAGCTAAAATAATCCTGAATAATAAAAGAACTGCTGGAGATATCATCATCCCTGATTTCACATTTTACTACAGTGCTATAGAAATGAAAAACATATTGTTATGGCATAAAAAACAGGCACAATGATGAATGGAATCAAATTGAAGAGTGAGACATAAATCCACACATGTATGAACACCTCACTTTTTATAAAGAATCCAGAAATAAATACGGGAAAAAAGAAAGCATGCTCAGCAAATAGTGTTGATCAAACTCAATGCTTTCATGTAGAAGAATGAAAATTGATCCACACCTATCACCTTGCACAAAACTCAAGTCCAAGTAGATCAAAGACCTCAACATAAAACTAGATACACTGAACCTGACAGAAGAAAGAGTGGGGAATAGTCTTGAACTTATTGGCACAGGAGATAACTTTCTGAACAGGAAAACCAATAGCATAGGCACTAAGATCAACAACTAATAAATGGAACCTCATGAAACTGAAAAGCTTCTGTAAATCAAAGGAAACCGTCAATTAGAAAAAGAGGCAGCCTATAGAATGGAAAAAGGTTTTCACCAACTCCACATCTGTTAGAGGACTAATATCCAAAATACGTAAGCACTCAAGAAACAACAACAACAAAAAAAAAAAACTAATTAAAAATGGGATACAGATTTAAACAAAAATTCACAAGAATGGAGTCTCAGATGGCTGAGAAACACTTAAAGAAATGTTCAACATCCTTAGCCAGCAGAGGAATGCAAATCAAAACTACTTTGAGATTCCATCTTATTATACCTGTCCAAATGGCTAAGATAAATCACACAAGTGACAGCTCATACTAGTGATGATGTGGAGTAAGGAGAACAATCCTTTGTAATTGGTGGGAGTGCAAACTTGTACAGCTACTATGAAAATCAATACGGCAGTTCCTCAGAAAATTGGGAATTGAACTGTCTCAAGATACAGTTATACCACTCTTAGGCATATAGCCAAAGGATACTCCATCCTATCACAAGGACACTTGTTCAATTATGTTTGTTGCAGCTTTGTTCATAATTGCCAGAAACTGGAAACAACCTAGATGTCCCTCAACAGAAAATTGGATAAACAAAATGTGATAAATTTACACAATGGAGTATTACTCAGCTGTTAAAAAAGGCAATCATGAAATTTGCAGCCAAATGTATGCAACCAGAAAAGAATCACTCTGAGTGAGATAACCCAGAAAGACAAATCTGATATGTACTCACTTACAAGTGGTTGTTAACCATTAAGTAAAATCTATAGACTCAGAGAAGTTAGATAAAGAGGAGGAGCCTAGGGGAACCAATGATCTCCCTGGGAAGGGGAAATAGAATAGATTCTGCTGGTGGACTTGGGGTGGGTGGGGAAGGGAGCAGGAGGGAGCAGGTGTAGGGATAAGTTTATATGGAAGCAAAGAGTATGGGGAAAGATTGCTGGAACTGGGGGACACTTGGAGGTCAATGTGGAAGCCTAGTGCTGTGGAAACTTCCAGGAATCTATTAATAATGAGGACTCCTAGTAATGGGGGATATAGAGTCTCAACTGACCATCTCTTATAGCCAGGAAAGGCTTCCAGTGGTGAGACTGGGTTGTATTTAGTTGAGTTGTTGGCCAATAGGTTCCCTAAACAAACCAGGCTGCTACTGGGAGAGAGTTGCTCTCCACAAACTGACAGTGAGGACCAATACCAAGGTGAACATCCACACTGTTCATTGAATGTGGAGAGCTGGTGCCTGCATGGAGCCTTCACTTCTTTGTTCTAGTCTCTTTGGTGTGGGAAGGTATACTGCAGGCTTCCAAAAGAGAAATGTGAACACTATCCCAGCCAAAAAAAAATTGACCTACAATTTGTCCAGTCTGTGAGATGTGCTGAGGGAACGGTGGCATAGAACTTGTGCGAGTGGCCAACCAACATCTGCTTTGATTTGAGGCCCATTCCGAGAGAGGGAGGGAACCCATACCTGACACTGTTTTGGTGATCAGGAACCAGGGATTGAATAGCCCAGAGACCTAAGATAGAATCCAACATGATTGGTCTTTAAAAAAATCAATGAAATGTTTCCTAACAGTATTCTGCTGTACTCATAGATCGGTGCCTTGTCTACTTGTTATCAGAGAGACTTTCTCCAGCAGCAGATGGGAGCAGGTGCAGAGACCCACAGGTAGACATTATGCAGAGAGAGTCTACATTGGAGGTCACCACTGGGTCCCTCCTCCCGGAGCTTGGGGAATCCACAGAAGAAGGGATGGAATGATTATAGGGGTCAGAGGGGATAGAGGACACCCGGAGATCATGGTCCACTTCATCAACTAAGCAGGGCACATATTGGCTCAGAGAAACTGAAGCCGCAAGCCCCTGCATGTGTCTTTACCAGGTCCTCTGCATATATGGTGTGGCTGTTAACTCGATATTTTTGTGGGACTCCCAGCAGTGGGAGTGGTAGTATCCTTGATTTTTTGCCTGTCCTGGGAACGCTTTTCCCCCTGTTGGTTTGCAGTGTCCAGCTTCAGTGTTCGGGCTTTTGCCTTGTCTAATTGTATTTTGTGTTGTTGTGTTTGGATGTCTCCTGAAGGCCTGCTCTTCTCTGACGAAAGACAGAGGAAAAGTGGATGCAGTGAAGAGAAGAGGTGGGGGTGGGGGTGGGGGGCTGGGAGGAGTGGAGGAAGGGGAAACTGTGGTCAGGATGTATTGCATGAGAGAAGACTCTATTTCCAATAATAATAAAAATATTTTCTTATTAAGGAGGCCAATAATTTGAGAAGGAGTTGGAGGCAGAGAAGTCTGCGAGGGAGAGGGAGGTATGGAAATGATGTAGATACAATACTCATATATGAAATTCTCATAAAAGATTTAAATGAAAAAAAAAATGTCTTTTGCAAAAAATGATTAAGAAATCTTTTTTATTAATTTATTTTAATTATTGTAAAAGTAATGCGACATAGCAGAATCCAGAACTATTAAGTCATAAGATTCAGAGAGATGGTGATATCAAGAATACAAGAAATCTTTCTGTATGATTTCTTTTACAGAAAACCATGGGGGATATCCTATAAGTACTGATAATTCAGACATATGTTTATGACTGTGATGTTTTAAAGCCTTAGTGATAGCACAATATATTCCTATATGTATGTTTAATATTTGTGTGTGGAACTATATAAATACATAAATGTTTTATATAAAAGGAACAATTATTTTCCCTAAGAAAACAGGGCAGACTGACAGACCCTGAAGGACACACAGTGTTAACTGCTTGTTAAATCCGTAACGAGTCCTAACATGCTGGTGCATACCTGTGATCCTGGTGCTCTGGAGACTGCGGCAGGAGGATCTTTAGTTAGAGGTCTGCCTGGGCTACATATAGAGACTTTGACTCCGACAACAAACTTGCAAACAAAACACTATGGCTATGTACGCATAAATGTGCACAAAGTGAAGGTGATACATCTTTTCTTACCCTTTATAGATATATAAATAACAGTTAACCTCCTAAAGCTACATCATGGATGATATTGGATTACCTAATGAAACCAATCACTTATTGATTTATAGTAGATACTCAGGGAAAATATTAAATGATTGCAAAAATATAATCAATTTGCCCTCAGCATAAATATTCGTTTCTTTGAATGATTTAGCATCCTGAGGTCTAAAGAATTGGTTTTAGGTTTTCCTCCTTCCATTATTCTACTACTGTTGTTTCATTGACTTCTATATCTATCTACTTGCTGTAAGTCTTCTGAGTTACCTTTTAAGAAACAAGAGTCATCCTGGTATCAGTTATCTATTGTTCTTAGTGAGATTATTTTTATGTTGTCCAAAAAAATTGGAACTGCTATAACCACATAAGCTTGGGAGCTTTTAAAAAGTAACAGTAGTACCAGATCTCACCCTGGTCTTCACCCCTTTCTTGTTTTTTTGTGGTAGGTCTTAACAAAATTTAATGGGAGCACATAGAACACAGGACAGAAAACAGGTAAGTTTATTGTACAACAGAACAAACGCTCTCAGGGCTTGAGTGGACCATGAACAAAAGACCACTGAGCCTATGTCTATTTTCAGCAAACTTTGTACTATTTCTAAAATATCTAGAACTGACTCTTATAAGAAGGGACAATGATACGCCCTGGTATTTATCAGAAAGCTTCCTGTTATATGACTACATTACTTCTGAGCCAGTTTTAAATAGCTATGTATTAAAGTCCTTCTGGAAAATTCAAGATGTCATGTCTCCTCCCAGGAATAGACATAGATCAGTTCCCATTCTTCTGATCAATAGTTGAGAGTTATGTCATTTGAGTCACTGGTTTTAGAAGCTGCTGATTGTGAAGGAAGTATGTAGGCTTAATGCCTACCAATCCTAGTAATATCAGACTAGGTATCTAACAATGGTAGTGCCATGCACTTAAAACATAGCTATAGAATATTTAGCCAACCTGTGAGTTTGCAGTAGAAGGTATGAAAAGCAGGAAATGCCCTATTTTTTAATTAAAAATAAAGGTATAAATAAACACTACTGCAAGATGAATTGCTAAATGGTCTTATTAATTAAAATCCCAGAGCCAGATATTGGGGTGCAAACCAAGAGATCAGAAGAATAAGACAAGCAATTTGTAAGTTTATGATGCTTAATGTTGATATGAAATTTAACCACTATTCAAATGTGAATAAAATAAAAAGATGTTGTTTTCAAGCAAAAAGAAGTGTTCATGGCTTTCATTTAAAAAAAATAGAATCTGCAGTTAAGAACATCTATCCCAGGAGAGTATTTTCTCAATAGTTTGGAACAAGCAAAAGCAAATATAAGACTTTGTCTTGAGTAATGAGCAGAAAAGCAGGAGAATCTACAAGTGATTGCCTCAGATCTCTTCCAAAATTTGGTGCTGTTTGTCTGTGTTTTGCCATCAACTGATCTAGATATTTTCAGGAAGTCTATTTTTACTTTCACAAGGTGAGGTTTTCTGGAATTGTCATATCACCAAAGAACATGACTTTCATTTAAATGTAGATTGTTCCAGTGAAAATGCTTCTAATTTAAATGTATGTGCATCTTGTCTTGTGGGTTAATAAACTCCTCAAAAAAATACTCTTCTTTTGTTCCCTAGATGTCAAACTAGGCTGCAGATTTTCTTAAACGCTGGGAAATCATGGAGTGGTGGAATGCAGGACTTCAAGAGTGATGGTGAAGAAAGCAGCCAATTTAGACACTTGCTCTGTAAAAGGGAACCCCTGATGATCAAGTTCTCTCCATATTGCTGACAAAGAGTAGGTTTGAGGGTAAAGAAGTTAAAATGAGCCTTACATGGTGAGAAAATTAGAAGCGCTTAAGGCTGCAGGGCACTCAGAGAGGGGAATCAGCAGGATTTACTAAGCACATGGTGTAGGCTACAAAATGAGCTTCAAATGGACTTGGGAAGACCAAAGTACATATATCATGTCTCAGTTGTAGATAGTGTTTCTCTGGGTCTTGCAATTAAGACACAGACATAAAGGTTACCAGTATATTTACATCTACTTAATTATTTAAATTTACAATACCAGATAATCAAGTTCCTGCATTCGAATTACCATTTTAACTAAAAAAATCTACTGCTTAATATTTCTTTAGTAGCATAGAAAAGATTTATTAGCCAAATTTATTGAAAAACATAATTGAAGTTTTAAAACATCCAAATAGTTAGCTGAATATCTTATTTTATTATGTGTATTGATAAAGTATATGGTTTTCATTTACTGTGAGAATACAAGTAAACTTAATGAATAATGAAATTCCCAAGAAAATGAATAATTATGGTAAAATATGCATTATAATTTTGTTTGTTTTTCTTCTGTATTCAGAATGCAATTTCCTTTGTTGTATTGGCCCAAACTGCATGTCTGTCCATCTGAGAAATTATTACTATAAATAGATCTTAGGTTCATGAAGGAGTATTGTGCCCACAAACACTTAAGATGATAACTTACAAAAATTTTTATTTATTAACTTACACATCTGTGCTGAATGAGGACACCAAAGGAACACAACCCACAGAATCAACTAAGCAGAGTTTATAGGGAATTACAGAGACAATCAGGGAGCCTGTATGGGTCTAAGCTAGGTCCTCTGTACATATAGTGGTTGTGTAGCTTGGTGTTCTTATGGGATGTCTTGTGGGTGTTGTCTCTGACTCTTTTGTCTACTCTTGGGACCCTTTCCCTTCTACTAGGTTGCCTCATTCAGTCTTGATATGAGAGCATGTGCCTAATCTTATTGTAACTTGTTATGATATGTGTAGTTGATAGCCATGGGAGGCCTGCTCTTTTCTAAAGAAAAAATGGTGGAAAAGTGGATTTGGGGTAGAGGAGACATGGTGGAAAAAAATAATGTTAAGGTCCTTTGAGCCAGAGTCTTCTAAGTGTGGAGAATTAGGGTACATTTTTAGCAAGCTAAAAACTGCTGTGTTAAGTGTGCAGCTATGATTGTTAACAAGGATCAAGTGGAGACTGCTGTGAAGGGGATGTGACCTCCAAAGTTCATACGTTGAAGCTCTAGCCCCCAAGGCATCTGTGTTTAGATTTGAGGATTTCAGAAGATAATTATGATTGAATGAAGTTCTCAGGATGGATCCCTGTCCTAAGAGGAATAGTATCCTCATATGGTGAGGGAGAGTAACTAGAGCCTTCTTTGAACTGGGTAAGACACAGAACAAAAGCAGCCACCTGCAAGCAATAAAGAGAGCCCTCACCCAAACTCAACCACCACACTGAGAAAACACATTCCGTTATTCTGTTAGGCTACTCAGACAGTCATTTTGATGTGGTAGCTTGTATTGCTTCTAAAACCTTATTGCAAAATCATAGTCACCTAGATTTTATCCTATATGAGAAATTTTAGTTTTGACTTTTGCATCATGTCAAAAATGTATCCTGAACAAATTTATGAAATGTATTCGACCTGAATTTATATGCTGTTTTATACAAATGTCCAACTGTACTAGTTTCATTGTTGAAAATGTTACCTTCTCGCCATTTACTTGCATATGCTCTTTAGTCAAAGACAAACTGACTATTATCTGTGTGGATTTAATTCTGACTTAATCCCCTATATAGTCCTATTTGTTTTTGTGTGTGTTCTTTTGCTAACATCTTGCAGTCTTTATTATTACAGTATTATATCAAATCTTGAAATTGAGTGGTATAGGTCTTTCGGCATTTTTGTTCCTTAATACTATGTTCAATTTATCTTTATTTTCCACATAATCTTACAACAGCATGTCAATATTGATAAAATAACATGCGCAACTTTGACTGGGAGTATACTGAATCTATAAATCAAGCAGAGCAGAGTTAATAGGAAAATGATACTAACTCATAATAAGTGATCAGGAAACATTTATTTAGAATTCTTTTATTATTTTTATTACATTGTATAGTTTTGATCTAAGTATTTTAATAGAATGTTGCCTAATTATTGCAATTGTGTATGCTATTAAGTTGATGATTACTATAATTTTATTTTAAGTATGAATTGTTTATTATTGAATATAAGACAAGGTTATGCTAATTCTTTACATTTTAAATGTCAACTACTGAGATATAGAAAAACAAATTGATTTCTATTTCATTATGTTTTTAAATATGTTTTAATTGAAATAGAATTACATCACTTTCTCTCCTCCCTTTCCTCTTTCCAGCTCTTCCCAGTTATTCTCACTTGATCCCCTTACAAGTCACCAGACTCTCATGTTAACAGCCTCTTTTAGTTTGATTATTATCATTACATACATAGAAATACATGTATGTATGTGCACAAATATACAAATACAATTTGTTCAGTCATTAGATAATGCTGGAAAATAGCAAATTTTTAAATCTTATGTTATAAATTAATGTCAAGTTTATCACTAGTACATGCTATATTCACTAATGACTTCCTAAATATCCTTCATGAAGTTTAAATTCTCCTTTGCTTCTAACACACTTGTTTTCATTGTTGTTATTGTTATTGTTATTATTGTTTATTAGGAATATTTGTGTTTTCTAATTTAAATAAATGGTCGGTGGGTTTCATGAATATTTTTCTGTATCAACTGGTATGATCCTGTGGCATTCTCTAGATATGACTGATTTCACTAATGGATTTTCAAATATACGGGCTTTACACACCTGGAATAAATCTCATCTGATGTGGTGAATAATTCTTTTCTTTTCGGATTCTGTTTTTAAAGCCATTTTAAATGCCACACAACAGAGTGCTGCAACATGTTCCCAATGCTGTTACTATGTTCTGCTCCTTCTGCATCAAGAACTTCTCCCTTAGCCTTCAATTAGGATGTCTCTTTGGGAGGTACTTAACTAGTTCCCCACCTGAAAATGTCCTTCAATACAGCTGTTCTGTATATTGTACCACTGTGTCCTGTTACCTACTGGACAATATCTAAAATAGAAAGTTTAATGGTTCACTTGCTATCATTTTTTTTGTTGGCAAAAAGAGCAGAAATATTGTCCTTCTCAATCATCCCTAAGTTTTCAGCACCCAGTATCTTCCTTGAATCACAGGAGTCAATCAAATTTGTAGCAAACAAATAGCCTTGGAGATTTGCCACTTTATTGTTTCATGGTTAGAATCCCTGCCCCAAATATGATGGCCAATCCATTACAGCAAGTACACCTCTAGTGATGCGGGACCACTGCCTCCCACTGAAACTCATTACAGTTTGAGAAAGTCTGAAATCTCCCTTCAGTCATGGTTTCAGACAGGATGCCAGGATCACACAGAGCCTACCTATTCACCTGACAGCCCTCTACTGCTAGAAGCAAACCCATCTCTAAAGCTCCTTTTGAGCTAAATGTTAGGTAACACTTTAATAAACAGCTTAAAGACAATTTAAGAACGTACAGAAGCCGGAATGTTACCCCATTAGACTCTCACTCTGCCTCATCTCCTGACAGACAGCTCTTGAGACTCTCTTTAGAACCCTAAAATCACTTTCTACATTTTATACCTAAAGATTTCTTAATTTTCATAGCTATACATAATTCTTCATATGATGCTTACAGACAGCAAAAATATAACTTTTATAATGTACCTGAATGCCACACAAGCTTTTGCCATAGGACCAAAAAAAAAAAAAAAAAAGAAAGAAAGTAGAGATAGGAACGACACTATTTTGTTCTCTCTTCCAGTTCTTACTACCCTGTCCTAAACTCAGCAGCGAAACTCCAATTCAGTGCAGGCTGACTATTCTCTTACTGTTCTCTCTGGAAGACTGAAATGCATTTACTCATGTCTGCACACCTTTGGAAAAGTAGATTGGGACAATGCATTTGCAACTTTTCTTTTTGTTTCTTTCTACTTTCTTCCTTTCATTTTGTTTTTTGCTTATTTTTTTGGACAATATTTCAGGCTGGCTTCAAGCTCACTTTGGAGTTGAGATGACCCAAGTTCTGTGATGACATGGATGTGCTGCCACATCTTGCTCCATCTTCTTTCTTTATGCTCACTATGACTGTAAAGACAGATGTCTACTTCAAATCTAGTTTAACTCTCTAGACCACAAAGACCAGAAAAATGGATAATGAAAAAGCTTAAGGAACTATTT
This sequence comes from Peromyscus eremicus, assembly GCF_949786415.1. Classification (NCBI taxonomy): domain Eukaryota; kingdom Metazoa; phylum Chordata; class Mammalia; order Rodentia; family Cricetidae; genus Peromyscus; species Peromyscus eremicus. The sequence goes on along the minus strand of NC_081430.1, from coordinate 29,644,683 downwards.
AGTAATTTATATTCAGTATTTACTATAATGATGTTAACTGTGGTTCCAGACTTTATTGAGGGCCTTGCTATGTATGTGCTGTCATCTAACATGTTTGTCCACTTCTTGTGTTAACTCCACTCTTTCACTCTTTTTTTTTTTTTTTAATTTTTATTTTGCAATACAATTCAGTTCTACATATCAGCCACAGATTCCCTTGTTCTCCCCCCTCCCGCCTCCCTCACCAACCCCCCAGCCCGCCCCCATTCCAATCTCCTCCAGGGCAAAGCCTTCCCCACAGACTGAGATCAACCTGGTGGACTCAGTCCAGGTAGGTCCAGTCCCCTCCTCCCAGGCTGAGCCAAGGGACCCTGCATAGGCCCCAGGTTTCAACCAGCCAACTCATGCAATGAGCACAGGACCCGGTGCCACTGCCTGGATGCCTCCCAAACAGATCAGGCCAATCAACTGTCTCACCCACTCAGAGGGCCTGATCCAGTTGGTGACCCCTCAGCCATTGGTTCATATTTCATGTGTTTCCGTTCGTTCGGCTATTTGTCTCTGTGCTTAATCCGACCATGGTCTCAACAATTCTCGCTCATATAAACCCTCCTCATTCTCGCTAATTGGACTCCCAGAGATCCACCTGGGGCCTAGTCATGGATCTCTGCATCCAGATCCCTCAGTAGTTGGATGAAGTTTTTAGCACGACAATTAGGGTGTTTGGCCATCCCATCACCAGAGTAGGTCAGTTCGGACTGTCTCTCGACCATTGCCAGCAGTCTGTTGTGGGGGTATCTTTGTGGATTTCTGTGGGCCTCTCTAGCACTTTGTTTCTTCCTATTCTCATGTGGTCTTCATTTACCATGGTCTCCTATTCCTTGTTCTCCCTCTCTGTTGTTGATCCAGCTGGGATCTCCCACTCACCCAAGCTCTCTTTCCCTCGACCCTCGCCCTTCACTACCCCCACTCATGTCCAGGCTGTTCATGTAGATCTCATTCCATTTCTCTGTCATTGGGCGATCCCTGTGTCTTTCTTGGGGTCCTGTTTTCCAGGTAGCCTGCCTGGTGATGTGAGTAGCAGTCCAGTCATCCTTGTTCCACATCTAGTATCCTGTTATGAGTGAGTACATACCATGTTTGTCTTTCTGAGTCTGAGATACCTCACTCAGGATGATTTTTTCTAGATCCATCCATTTGTCTGCAAACCTCATGATGTCATTATTTTTCTCTGCTGAGTAGTATTCCATTGTGTATATGTACCACATTTTGTTTATCCATTCTTCAGTTGAAGGGCATCTAGGTTGTTTCCATGTTCTGGCTATTACAAACAATGCTGATATGAACATAGCTGAACAAGTGCTCTTGTGGTGTGGTTGAGCATTCCTTGGGTATATGCCCAAGAGTGGTATAGCTGGATCTTGGGGGAGATGGATTCCCAATTTTCTAAGAAATCGCCATATTGATTTCCAAAGTGGTTGTACAAGCTTGCATTCCCACCAGCAGTGGAGGAGAGTTCCCCTAGCTCCACATCCTCTCCAGCATAAGGTGTCTTCAGTGTTTTTGATCTTAGCCATTCTGACAGGCGTAAGGTGGTATCTCAGAGTTGTTTTGATTTGCATTTCCCTGATGATTAGGGATGTTGAGCAATTCCTTAAATGTCTTTCAGCCATTTGAGTTTCCTCTGGTGAGAATTCTCTGTTTAGTTCTATAGCCCATTTCTTAATTGGACTGTTGGGTATTTTGGTGTCTAATTTCTTGAGTTCCTTATATATTCTGGATATCAGTCCTCTGTCTGATGTGGGATTGGTGAATATCTTTTCCCATTCTGTAGGCTGTCGCTTTGCTTTGTTGACCGTATCCTTTGCCCTACAAAAGCTTCTCAGTTTCAAGAGGTCCCATTGATTGATTGTTTCTCTCAGTGTCTGTGCTACTGGTGTTCTATTTAGAAAGTGGTCTCCTATGCCAATGCGTTCAAGACTACTTCCAACTTTCTCTTCTAGCAGGTTCAGAGTAGCTGGATTTATGTTGAGGTCCTTGATCCACTTGGACTTAAGTTTTGTGCACGGTGAAAGATATGGATCTATTTGCAGCCT